>NC_091283.1:182088849-182388849 GCF_032444005.1 Ranitomeya imitator | reverse complement strand
TTTTTTTTTACTATTGATGCCGCATAGGCAGCATCAATAGTAAAAAGTTGGGGACGCACAGGGTTAATAGCAGCGGTTACGGAGTGTGTTACCCGCGGCATAACGCGGGCCGTTACCGCCGGCATTAACCCTGTGTGAGCGGTGACTGGAGGGGAGTATGCGGGCACTGACTGCGGGGAGTAAGGAGCGGCCATTTTCTTCCGGACTGTGCCCGTCGCTGATTGGTCGTGGCTGTTTTGCCGCGACCAATCAGCGACTTGGATTTCCATGACAGACAGAGGCCGCAACCAATGAATATCCGTGACAGAAAAAAGGACAGACGGAAGTGACCCTTAGACAATTATATAGTAGATGGGGAAAATGGCTATGTACAGATAGTGGGGGCACAGTGGCGGATTATAATTTATATTTGGAATGGTGGGTTGCATAATAACCAATTATATATGAATGGTGGGTGAACGTCTGTATTCAGATGTGTAGTGTGGAAGAAAGGGAAAAAGTGGGGAATGTGCTCTGGAAGCGGTGCTCTAGATAACTGTGTTATTTTATGCAGAGACGAGTCCTGGCTGAAAGAAGTGATGGCGGTCTGCGCTGGATTAAAAAGAAACGCAAAGATGAAGGACTTCAGCTAGAGACGTCACTGGTGAGTCACTATGTTACCTGTACACTGACACTATACACTGTTTACTGTATACAGAGCTCCTGTGTATAATGTCAATGGTGATCACTATATTATCTGTACACTATACAGTATATACAGAGCTCCTGTGTATAATGTCACTAGTGATCACTGTATTACATATACACTGTATCCCAGGGGTGTCAAACTGCATTCCTCAAAAGCAACAAACAGGTCATGTTTTCAGGATTTCCTTAGCATTGAACAAGGTGCTGGAATCATTCTGTGCAGGTGATTAAATTATCACCTGTGCAATACAAGGAAATCCTGAAAACATGACCTGTTTGCGGCCCTTGAGGAATGCAGTTTGACACCCCTGCTGTACCCTATATACAGAGCTCCTGTGTATAATGTCACTGGTGATCCCTGTTTTACCTGTACAATGACACTATATATAGAGCTCCTGTGTATAATGGCACCGGTGACCACTGTATTACCTGTACACAGACACTGCATACCAAGTACAGATCTGCTGTGTATAATGGCACTTATGGTGATAGTATTTTTTTTTTATTATTAATGATCAGTATTGTACTAGTATTTTTTTTTTATTATTAATGATCAGTATTGTACTATTCAGTCACAATGTGGTGGTAATATGTTGTCCGGCCATGGTGTGGCAGTATTTGTTCCTTGTATGTGCTATTATTTGGTCACTATGTGGTGGTAATATGTGGTCTGGTCATGGTGTGGTGGTATTTGTTCCTCGTATGTGCTATTATTCGGTCAATGTGTGGTGGTAATATGTGGTCTGATCTGTTGTGAATTCTGGGCTCCCTCCGGTGGTTGTAGGTGGTAATGCAGTTGTCCCTGGGTTGCAGTCCTGGTCAGGTATATCTGCTGATTGCAGTTCTGACTGAGGTATTTAGGTGTGCAGGATTCGTTAGTCCTTGCCAATTATCCATGGTTGTTGGGAGGTGTTGGACCTCTGTCTGGTTCCTCCTGCCTTGCTGCCAAATCAGCAAAGATAAGTGTCTGGTTTTGTTTCTGTGGCACACATGCTGTGTGCTTGATAATTCAGTGCTATTCATTTGTTTTTAATTGTCCAGCTTAGATTGTGTCAGTATTTTCTCAGTCTTGTTGGATTCTCAGGAGTTGCAGATATACGTTCCACGTCTTTAGTTAGATGGTGGAATTTTTTTTTTTTTTTTTTTAAATTCGTTTATTAATTTCAGAATAGACAAACATTGCACATATTACATTTATCATTATTAAACATACCATCAGATACAAATGATTACAAACATCATCGCATCCAAAGTTCAGAGGCAATAGACTGTGCATGTTGAATCACTAATACCTACAAAATACCTACTATACAACTTAAACAACTTTAACCTTTAGTAATAAGTCGCCAAAAGAAAACAGATTCAAGTTTGCTCTGCAACGATGTCCCCAAACCCCATGCCCTCCTCCCCGTGCATATATCTAATCCACGCAGACTACAGAGTATGATGAGATGAGTTCCATCTACCCCAAATTTTTTCGAATTTACCTGGACATCCTCTATTATGGTACAGTGTTCTTTCATATGGGATAACCGAGTTCACCAGGTCAATCCAAGCTCTGAGAGACGGGGAGGAGCCACCCATCCACCTTAATGCCAGTACCTTTCGTGCTAAGAAGAGCGTTTCTCGAAGGAAAATCCCAGTATGGTGATCCCAGGTCTCTGTATCCCACACCCCAAATAGGCAAGTCAATGGTTCAAGTGGGACAGGGATTAACAATAAAGACGTTAACAATGTCGTGACTTCTTTCCAATAATGAAGGATTACCGGGCACCGCCATATCATGTGGGTAAAATCCGCATCATGTGCGTGACACCGTAAGCAGTCTGACGTCTGAAGGCGGCCCATTTTAAAAAGTCGTGTCGGAGTCAGATAAGTCTGATATGTAATATATAGCTGGGTCATCCTATTGTTAACTGAGGGAGAAACTTTAGTTGGAGATTCCAAAATATCTTCCCACTCCTCTCCCAGTGTATCGGGAAGGAGTCCCTCCCATTTCTTTTTTAAGGTGTTAATAGTGAGCCCATCTCCCACGGATAATAGGTATGTGTATAAAGAGGAAATGAGCCCCTGAGGACCCTGTGATTTGAGAATGCCTATAAGGGGTAAAGATGAAATTGCTCGACTTGCACCTGCATTTCGCATATGTGACTGGAAAGCTGACCTCAGCTGTAAATAACGGAAGAATTGAGATCTTGGGATATTGCAGGTATCCCGCAATTGCTCAAAGGACACAAAAACATCCTGGTTATACAAATTACCTACCGAGAGAACACCACATGAGATCCAGAACTCAGTAGACGGGTGATTTAGTAATTCTGGAAAATAACTATTATACCACAGTGGCATTTCGGCTATTATATCTGTATATTTAATAACTTTTTTAGTTTGTCTCCATATTAATCTCGCTTGTCGAAGCAATGGCAGCAAACGGGGAGCACTGACTTTCTCCATTTCCAAAAAACCCAGTGGACAGTCAATACGGGCAGAATGGATTATATGGCTTTCTGAATTAGGTAGGGAGTTGCTAGGCATCCATTTGCTTATCGCCCTAGCCTGCCCAGCAAGATAATATAGATAAAAGTCTGGTAAGGCTGCCCCTCCCCCCCTTGCCGGTCTCTGTAGAGTAGATAGCTTGAGTTTGGGTCTAGTCTTCCCCCATATAAAGGACGTGGTCAGGGAGTTTAAGTTTGCAAAGAAAGATTTGGGTATTGGCACAGCACTATGTTGTAGACAATAATTAAATTTGGGGAGCAATATCATCTTAACTAAATTAATGCGACCTGCAACGGAGAGAGGGAGTTTGCTCCAAGCTATGAATTTAGATTTGGCCAGGTCCAATAGTGGATAAATATTAAGTCGTAGGTCCAGCTGACTATATTGAGACATATGTATTCCTAGATATTTGAAATTGGAGACTACAGGTAGTGACGAGAGATTTTCGAGACGGGGCATCGGCGCATGAGACAGAGGCATCAGAGCAGACTTATCCCAATTGATATAGAGACCAGAGAATTTGCTAAAATTATCTATAGTCGTTATTACTCGCGGTAGTGTTTCTTCTGTTTTATCCATAAATATGATCATATCATCAGCATATAGACCGATGGTATCTACACGATCCGCAATACTTATTCCCTTGATATCTGTGGAAGACCTTATGCGTATTGCCAATGCTTCTATCGCGAGGGCAAAGAGGGCCGGGGACAGAGGACATCCCTGACGGGTTCCCCTATGTAAAGTAAAGGAATCAGAGATAGAATTATTCACAATTACCCGTGCCCTAGGATTCCTATATAGTGTATCTATCCCTCTAATGAATTTATCTCCAAAACCGTATTTCTGCAGACATGCAGAAAGAAAAGGCCATTCAAGGGAGTCAAACGCTTTAGCTGTGTCTAGGGATGCCAGAGCCCAGTTATTATCCAATTCTAGGGAGCTATATTGAATCACTGATTGGACCCGCCGAATATTAATAGAGGTACTTTTCCCAGGCATAAAGCCTGTTTGATCTGGGTGTATAAGATCTAATATGATTGTATTTAGTCTAGTGGCCAATATTTTAGTGAAGATTTTATAATCTACGTTCACCAATGATATGGGGCGATATGATCCACATTCCAAGGGGTCCTTTCCCTCCTTCTTAAGTACAATGATATTTGCATCATAAAATGTTTCAGGCATAATTTCTCCCTCCCATATATTCTGAAGCACCTTCAATAAGAGTGGTGCCAGGTGGTCCCGATATTTTTTATAGAACTCAACGGGAAACCCGTCAGGTCCAGGGGCCTTCCCGGTGGCCATATCCATTATAGCCTGTTCCACCTCCTCCAGAGTAAACTCGGCTTCCATAAAAGCTTGCTGGGTTGGGCTCAGTAAGGGGAATGTCATGTCTGATAGATAGTCTATACATTCAGGGACCCCAAGACCGCTACCCGATTTGTACAGTGACTTATAGTAATTGCAAAAACTTTGAAGAATTTCCTCGGTGGAGGATACCAACGAACCATCGAGTGTCCGAATCTGTAGTACCGTGTTGGAGGTGTTATGCTGACGTACCAAAAAAGCTAGGAGTTTACTGGCCTGATTCCCCATTTCAAAATAAGACTGACGGGTAAAAAATAATTTACGTTTTGATTTAGTGTCTATATTTTGGGTGTATAATCTTTGGGAAGTGAGCCACTCCACCCTGTTGCCGTTAGTTTGATTGGCCACATAGGCGGCTTCCGAGTCCTTCAGCCGTCGCTCAATCTCGTCATCTTCCCCCGCCGTCACCCTCTTTATATAGGAGATTGTAGAGGACAGACATCCCCTCAAGTATGCCTTTAGAGTGTCCCAGAACAGATTGAGATTCGAGGGGTCTGGGTGAGTAGAGACAAAGCAGTTTAACTGATCAACCGTTCTATCACTAGCATCTATTAGTTTCAGCCAGAAGGGATTCAATTTCCAAGGTATATTATTATTTGACTGACCGTATTTAAGTTTGAGAACAATTGGGCTGTGATCTGATATCCCCCTGTTACCATGTTCGACACTATTCACCCACAGCGCTAGGTCGCTAGATCCAAATATGTAATCTATACGGGATAGAGACTGTCTAGTTGAAGAATGACAAGTATATTCCTTTATCTCAGGGTGACGTGTTCTCCATAGGTCTAACCATCCGCTACCGTTCATAAATGATGCCAATTGAGAGTGAGATTGAGAAAGGGGCCCCCTTGACATCTCGCCGTCTAGTCTCAGTCTGTCTTTAAGATTATCCATGACTAAATTAAAGTCTCCCATACAGATAACACTAGCATTAGGATAATTTAGGGAGAAACCCAGTGCCATGCGAAGAACCGATATGCCGGCCGGGGGTGGGTTATAAACACATAATATCACATATTCCTTCATATTAATAAAGGCATGAACAAAAACAAAGCGACCTTCGGGATCGCGTCGCGACTCTCTAGCCTCCCACCTGACATTCCTATGTACCAACAGGGAGACCCCTCTGGAGTAACTGGTGTGAAATGCGTGAAGGGACCATTGCACCCACGGCTTTTGAGTACACTTAGCTGTGTCTCTGGTCAAATGCGTCTCCACAAGTGCTACAATATGTGGATGATACCTTTTAATTTGTGAAAATACCTTAATTTTCTTTCGAGGAGTCTTAATACCCCGTATGTTCCACGTCATACATACAATCTCAGATCCCATATCTACGTTCGGGAAAAGGCATAATATACACCACAGCCTGGGCGGGAATCAGGAACATCATACAGAGCATAAGGTTATCACTGGCGACTAATAAACATAACAAACAATTGAAACTGGTGTAAAATACCAAACCAAACAACATTTGAACAGTGGAGGAGTGTAATCCTACACTCCTATAGTTGAGTAGAATAGGGGATACCCTCACTAGAATCAGCGTCCGGTATAGTTGACAAACTCAGCACCCACATAGAGAGCTCTAGATTGTGTTGCCATCAGATAGAAAGAGCTACTCAAGAGTCCGGGGTACTAGGCCCCTTGTATGACCGTAACCATTCGACCGCCTCCGCCGGGTCAGTGAAGAACAGGGAGGAGCCTTCATGAACAATACGGAGTCGAGCTGGATAAAGCATGGAGTAAATGATGTTTTTATCCCTGAGCTGCTTTTTGACTTCCATAAATCGAACTCGCTGCTTTTGAAGTTCCATAGAGAAGTCCGGGAAGATTGATATAGTGGCATTATTGAATTTAATAGGGGCCTTCTGCCTTGCCAAGCGAAGAATTGCATCCCTGTCTCTGCAGTTAAGGAGACGTGCCAGAAAGGGTCGGGGCGGAGTTCCAGGAGGAAGAGGTCTCGTTGGGACCCTATGGGCCCTTTCCACAGAAAATGTTGAGGAGAATCCGTCTCCCAGGGAGGTTTTAAGCCAGTCCTCTAGAAATTGTTCAGGTTGCTGACCCTCCGAGCGTTCTGGTAGGCCAATAATTCGGATATTATTACGGCGCAGCCTGTTTTCCAGGTCATCTGCCTTTTGCTTCCAGGCATTCACAGAGCCAGTGGCCTTTGATAACTTAGCCTCCATTGGGGCAATGGTGTCCTCTATCTGAGACACCCTTGTTTCAACCTCTGAAATACGCCCTCTCATAGTTTGTATATCTTGTCGCAGACGGCCCACTTCAGTATGCACGTCTTCTATTTTCTCAGTGAGAGAGGACCTGGTGAGAGATATAGCCTGCATCAACTGCTCAGATGCTTGTTTAAGAGTCAGTTCGTTTTGTTCTCCCTCCTCATTGCTGTCAGAAAGACGATTTTTGCGTTGACTCTGCGTGGGATTATTTCTGAGAGAGCGTGTATTATCTGGGGCATCTTCTCTGGCATATTTCCTCAACTTGTCAGCAGCCCCCGCTCCTTTAGGATGATGCATAGTGATTGGCAGAAGATCCCCACCAAAGGACCAGAGTTATTATTATGGCAGTCTATTCTCCACTAGCAGACCGGACAGGGCCAAACACCGGGATGCACCCCCGAGAGGCAGCAAACCAAGCAAAAAGTCTCAGATATCTGCAAATGTATCAACTTAGGGGTTTGCCCAGGCACCGTGTCCCAGAGCAGCCACAGTTCCCCAGGAAGAACAGCAGGGAGGGGGAACGATCCCTCCAAAGTAATGGTGCAAGCAGGGGTTTTGATAAGGGGAGTGCAGGGCCCAATTTTCCAGGGCGCACACCGCTCTGCCCCTTTTAGTGTTTCAGGCCGGTAGCTCACCTCCTGAATGCACCGCAGTCTTGCTATATAGCGCCTCTCTCCTTGCTGCTGGAGAGTGCGCTATGGTAATGGCCGCCGTCTCCCAGGGCCCGCCCGCCGCTCCAGACCCGGCACCTGTCTCCTGCTCCTCGATGTTCCACAGCGTCCCCGCTGTATGTAAGTGCCTGCCGTGCTCCCCGGGGGATCCACCCGGCTTCAGCCGCCGCCGGCACTGCGTCCCGCCCGTCGGAGCCGCGCTCAAAGATGGCCGCCGCAGCTCAGGGACTCTGCCGCTCTTCCAGGCCGCCACAAATACCGGCTCTCCAGCGTTCCACCGCCGCCGCCCGAGGAGTCGCCGGTCTCCCGAGCTCTCAAAGCACCGTCTCAGCCGGTGCAGGCTGCAGTTCAGGGGAATTAGTGGCCGGATTCAGGTCAGGATAATGGGAGCCTCCAAAAGGTGCGTCTTCTCTCTTGGCTTACATAGCCACGCCCCCCGGAATTTTTTGTATTATCTGCTGTGGATATTTTTGGAAGGGTTTTAATACTGACCGCTTAGTATTCTGTCCTATCCTTTCCTATTTAGCTAGAGTGGCCTCTTTTGCTAAATCTTGCTTTCTGCCTGCGTGTGTCTTTCCTCTCCTACTCACAGTCAATATTCGTGGGGGGCTGCCTATCCTTTGGGGTTCTGCTCTGAGGCAAGGTAGAATTCCTATTTCCATCTATAGGGGTATTTAGTCCTCCGGCTGTGTCGAGGTGTCTAGGGTTTGTTAGGCACACCCCATGGCTACTTCTAGTTGCGGTGTTAGTTCAGGATTTGCGGTCAGTACAGTTTCCACCTACTCCAGAGAAAGTTTCATGCGGCTCCAAGGTCACCAGATCATAACCCCTGTCATGTTGTGTTGGTATTTGTTTCTAGTATGTAGTTGGTCACCATGTGGTGGTAATATGTGGTCTGGTCATGTTGCGGTGGTATTTGTGCCTTGTATGTGATATTGTTCGATCACTGTGGTGGTAATATGTTGTCTGCACATGGTGTGGCGGTATTTGTTCCTTGTAGGTAGTATTATAGGTCACTGTGGTGATAATATGGTGTCTGGTCATGGTGTTGTGGTACTTGTCCCTTGTATGTCGTATTATTGGTCATTTGAAAAATTGAAAAATAAAAAAAAATATACCTAAATTGTATTGCATATTTTAACAAATGTTTAATAAGTTAGAGTAGAGTATGGCCCGGCCAAAAGAGTCTACCTTGTCGTCGTGACAGATTAAAACAGAGGGATTTTTGGTTCTTACCGTAAAAGCTCTTTCTTGGAGCCTTCATTGGGGGACACAGGTAACCATGGATGTATGCTGCTATCACTAGGAGGCTGACACTATGCAAATAAAGAAGAAGTAACTCCTCCCCGGCAGTATACACCCTCCGACAGGCACCAGGCAACTCAGTTGGTGCAAAAGCAGTAGTAGGAAGTGGAACAGGTAATATAAAACTCAACCTATGTACCAACCCACAACAACGGCCCGTTGGCCAACACGGTACAACTTCAAGGGAGGGTGCTGTGTCCTCCAATGAAGGCTCCAAGAAAGAGATTTTACGGTAAGAACCAAAAATCCCTCTTTCTTTCTCGCCTCATTGGGGGACACAGGTAACCATGGGACGTCCAAAAGCAGTCCCTAGGGCGGGATATTCTGCAGAAAAAGAGGAGTTAGGTTCAGTCTTTGGGCCCCTGCTCTTCTCCATTTACACCTTTGGCCTGGGACAGCTCATAGAATCTCATGGCTTTCAGTATCACCTCTATGCTGATGACACACAGATCTACATCTCTGGACCAGATATCACCTCCCTACTAACCAGAATCCCTCAATGTCTGTCCACTATTTCATCCTTCTTCTCCGCTAGATTTCTGAAACTTAACATGGACAAAACAGAATTCATCATCTTTCCCCCATCTCATGTGACCCCCCCAACGAACCTATCCATTACAGTGCATGGCTGCCCACTCTCCCCAGTCCCACAAGCTCGCTGCCTTGGGGTAATCCTTGACGCTGATCTCTCCTTCAAACCACATATCCAAGCCCTTTCCACTTCCTGCTGACTTCAACTCAAAAATATTTCACGAATCCGTACATTCCTCAACCAAGAATCTGCAAAAACCCTAGTCCATGCCCTCTTCATCTCTCGTCTTAACTACTGCAACCTACTGCTCTGTGGCCTCCCCTCTAACACTCTCGCACCCCTCCAATCTATTCTAAACTCTGCTGCCCGACTAATCCACCTGTCCCCCCATTATTCCCAGCCTCTCCCCTCTGTCAATCCCTTAACTGGCTCCCCATTGCCCAGAGACTCCACTACAAAACCCTAACCATGACGTACAAAGCCATCCACAACCTGTCTCCTCCATACATCTGTTACCTCGTCTCCCGGTACTTACCTACACGCAACCTCCGATCCTCACAAGATCTCCTTCTCTACTCCCCTCTTATCTCCTCTTCCCACAATCGTATACAAGATTTCTCTCGCGTATCACCCCTACTCTGGAACCCTCTACCACAACACATCAGACTCTCTCCTACCATCGAAACCTTCAAAAAGAACCTGAAGACCCACCTCTTCCGACAAGCCTACAACCTGCAGTAACCACCGATCGACCAAACCGCTGCATGACCAGCTCTATCCTCACCTACTGTATTTTCACCCATCCCTTGTAGATTGTGAGCCCTCGCGGGCAGGGTCCTCCCTCCTCTTGTATTGTTTAAGATTATTGTACTTGTTTTTATTATGTATACCCCTCCTTACATGTAAAGCGCCATGGAATAAATGGCGCTATAACAATAAATAATAATAATAATAATAACTGCCCAGGAAGCTCCCACAGCCCGGGTAGAGTGAGCCTTCACCCCCGAAGGAGGCTGTTTGTCTTGGCACGGTATGCCTCCAGAACCGTCGAACGGATCCAAGGAGCAATTGTGGACTTGGAGGCGGGGAGCCCCTTTCGACGCCCTTTCGAGACGACGAACTGCGGATCGGCCTGACGAAAAGAGGCAATCCTGGCGAGATAAATCCGGATAGCCCTGACCACATCCAACTTTTGAAGAGCCTTCTCCAAGGGATGAACCGGGGAAGGGCACAAGGAAGGGAGGACAATGTCCTCATTGATGTGAAAGGGCGAAACTACCTTTGGTAGGAAAGAAGGAACCGGACGAAGAACCACTTTGTCCTGATGCAGGACTAGAAAAGGAGAACGACAGGATAATGCCGCCAGCTCCGACACTCTTCTAATGGAGATGATGGCGACCAAAAAGGCAACCTTCCAGGATAGAAGCGAGAAGGAAATGTCCTGAATCGGTTCAAAGGGCGCACGCTGGAGGGCATCTAACACGAGGTTGAGATCCCAAGGCTCGACAGGAAAACGGTAAGGGGGAGCTATATGAGCGACCCCCTGGATGAAGGTCCTCACCTGAGGCAGGGAGGCCAGGTCTCTTTGAAAAAGAATGGATAGGGCGAAAATCTGACCCTTCAAAGTGCTAAGGGAAAGACCCGAATCTAGATCGGCTTGAAGGAAACTGAGAAGGGAAGGAAGGGAAAAGGTCATAGGAAACAGATTGTTGTCCTGACACCACTGGAAAAAGGCCTTCCAACATCTGTGGTAAATACGCGAGGAAGCCGGTTTTCTTGCTCCTATCATAGTCTGGATGACGCTATGAGAAAAACCCGCGTTCTTCAGGACCGTGGCCTCAACGGCCATACCGTTAAATTCAGAGACCGAGAATTCGGGTGGAAGAGGGGCCCCTGCGAAAGAAGGTCCGGGAGATCCGGAAGCCTCCACGGAACATCCGATAGCATGTTCACCAGTTCCGCATACCAGGCCCTGCGAGGCCAATCTGGAGCTACCAAGAGTACAAGGACCCCTTCTGTCTTGATCTTTTTTACGACCTTTGGGATCAAGGGGAGATGTGGGAACAGATAGGGCATCTGGAATTGGGCCCACGAGATCACGAGAGCGTCGTATCCGACGGCTATCGGATCCCGAGATTTGGAGACGTACTGGGGAACCTTGTGGTTTGCCCAGGAGGCCATCAAATCGACGTCTGTGACGCCCCACCGCTGGCAAATCTGGCTGAAGATTGAGGGAAGAAGAGACCACTCGCCCGCCACGATGCCCTGGCAACTTAGAAAGTCGGCCTCCCAATTGTCCACCCCTGGGATGTGGACGGCTGACAGAGAGGGAACGTGACCCTCCGCCTAATGGAGAATTTTTGCCACTTCCGTCATGACTTGACTGCTGCGAGTCCCTCCCTGATGGTTTATGTAAACCACGGCTGTGGCGTTGTCCAACTGAATGCGGACCGGCTTTCCCGAGAGGAGGGACTCCCAGCGGATGAGGGCTAGGAAGATGGCTCTGATCTCCAAGAGGTTGATAGGGAGGCACGCCTCCTGAGCAGACCAGCGGCCTGGGCCGTGAGGTGGAGAAAAACCGCTCCCCAGCCTTGGAGGCTGGCGTCGGTGGTGATCACCTGCCAGCGGGGAGGAATAAATGACCTCCCGCGCAGAATGGAGGTGGACAGCGTCCACCAAGAGAGAGACTGTTTCACTCTGGGGGAGAGGCGAAACGGGCGATCCAGGGAAAGAGGATTCCTGTCCCAGGCCGAGAGAAGGGCCAGCTGGAAGGGACGAGAGTGGAACTGGGCATAGAGGACCGCTTCCATGGAAGCGACCATTTTCCCCAGAACCTTCATGGCGAGGCGGCGAGACAGAGGATTCGGGCTCTTTAGAGCTCTGACCCTGACGAAGAGAAAGGAACTTCTCCATGGGGAGAAAAACCTGAGCCTGAGGTCGAATTCCATGCCCAGGAACACCAGACGCTAGTTGGAATCAGGGAAGACTTCTGGTAATTGATTATCCAGCCGAGGCAAAGAATCATGTCCAGAGTAAGCTGGAGGCTCTGGCTGCAATCCCGACAGGATGGACCCTTGATCAAGAGGTCGTCGAGGTACGGGATTACCAGAATCCCCTTTGAACGTAGGATGGCCATGACAGCTGCCATGACCTTCGTAAAGACCCTGGATACAGACGCCAGACCGAAAGGGAGGGCCGTGAACTGATAATGATGATCTTGGATCGCGAACCGGAGGAATCTCTGATGCCGTACGCAAATAGGAACGTGAAGGTACGCATCTCGGATGTCCACGGAACACAGAAACTCTCCCGGTTCCATGGACGCGACCACCGAGCGTAGAGATTCCATCCTGAAGCGCCGAATCCGGAGATGGCGGTTCAACTGCTTGAGGTCCAAAATTGGACGGAGAGAGCCGTCCTTTTTTGGAACCACAAACAGGTTTGAGTAAAAACCCGAAAACCGCGATAAGGCACCTGGAGAAGCCCTGGGAGATGAAAGGGCTGTTTGGGAGGAGGAGAGAGCAGGAAACGACTTCCTGGGGGCGAAGAAAATTCTATTTTGTAGCCTGACGTGACGATCTCCCTGACCCAGGCGTCGTCAACTACCGATAGCCAAACCTCCGAGAACAGAAGAGGCCGGCCTCCCACCCTGGAGGGATTTCCAGGTGGGGGCAACCCGTCGTTTATTAGAAAACCTGTGGCCGGTGGAGGCCTGAAAGAAGGTTTTCTTCGGTCCCCCTGCGAGGAAGAACGGTCCTGGTTGGGGTTTCCTGAGGAGGCGAAGGACCGAGAGGGACGAAAAGACTGGGGGCCCCTCCTGTTAAAGGGTTTCGGCTCGTACTGGGGTAAGGAGGTACTCTTGCCACCCGTAGCGTCCGAGATCATTTGATCCAGCTGCGTGCCAAAGAGTCTAGAACCCTGGAAGGGCAGACCAGTGAGAGATTTTTTAGAAGCAGGGTCAGCGTTCCACGCTTTTAGCCAGAGAATCCGGCGAATGGCCACAATGCTGCTGTTAGCCCTGGTGGAGCAGGCCGCCGCATCAAGGGAGGCATTCATGAGGTATTTTCCTGCAAGAGAAATGTGATCCGCCAAATCAAACAGTTCCTCAGCAGGAGCAGAGGCCAAAATGCCCCTGCGCAGGGCTTTGGCCCAGGCTGACACAGCCTTGGCTACCCATGACAAGGCGAAACTAGGGCAAAGGGAGGCTCTGGAAGCCTCAAATGCCAATTTTGCTAGTGCCTCGATCTGTCTGTCCGTGGGGTCCTTAAGGGAAGCCGCGTCCGGGATAGACAGAACCGTCTGCGAGGATAGTCTGGCCACGGGCGGGTCGACCTTAGGAGACTCGGACCATTTGGAGACAAGGTCGGAGTGAAAAGGGTATAACACGTCTAGCCGTTTCCTGCCAGGGAAATGCTTACCAGGGTTTTCCCAGTGTGTAGAGGTAGTCAAACTCCCTGTGATTAGGAAAAACCCTAGAGGGACGTTTAATCCGTTTAGAAGCAACGGAGACATCCTGAGAGCTTGCCTCATCCTCCTTAAGTTCAAGCGTCTGAATGATAGTTGAAATAAGGCTATCGACCATCTCCTGTGTTCCGGAAGTCTGATCTGCATCGGAGTCAGATTCCGACTGAGAGGATAGGTCAGACCCGACGTTCGCCTGCGAGGAGGGAGAATGGGCAGATAGGGGGATCCCGGTGTGGTCCAGGGAACTGGAAGAGGAACTAGATAAGGTCCTTTTTCTGTCTCTTTTGTCCGGTCTGCATCTGTGAGGGTCTAGGACAAGTGCGAGCGAATCGCCGTGTGAGGCGTTCGTGGCACTGGTGGCATTAGAGAGAAGCGGGATACGTTCAAGTGCCTGGACCAGGGACTGAGACACCTTAGTCAGGTCAGACACTGATTGAGACATTGCATCAGCCCACTCCAGGGGACGGGGGTGCACTCATCCCGAGACCTAGGAGCTTCCTGAGGGGCTGACATGATGGGAGGAACGCAGGACGGGCAGAAAGGAGAAGGCTGACCTGAGGCCCACTTTTTCTTACAGTGAGCGCAGGCATAATCGATGGCCGTAGTGGCAAGGGCCGGAGTGGGGTCGGACATAGGTGGAAATATTACCTTGTCCAGGTGCGGAGAAGTACTGCCGGGAGGAGTAGAGCCCGAAAGAGCAGTAGCGCTGAGCCTGCTGAAGGACAGTGACCGCGGTAGCCGCAGGTGCCTGTGTTCCCCCGAGATTCCTGTGTCCCACGCGGTGAGCAGACGCTGATAGGGAGCAGGAAGTACCAGAAAGAGCGCTGAGACAGCGCGACGCTGTGGGCGTGCACAAGTGCCGAAGGGGGGAATGCATAAGAGAGAGGAGAGGGATGAGGAGGGGAAACAGGCAGGACTGGCCACCGAGGAAGAAAGTCACCCTGAGCACCGGAATGGGTGACAGGGGACAAAGTCCTGCCCAGCGGGTCCGAGAGGGTGTGATGTGGGTGATACCACACTGATCTCTCGGTCGCTCAAAGTGGGGAAAACAGGGTGAGAAAAAAACTGCACCCTGTTACCCTGATGAAAAAAGTCTGAAAAAGAAAGGGGAAAAGGGTAAATAACACACAACAAATCCCTGTAAAAGAAACGCGGATCTGGTGTTAGATCCAGGTCCGCCTCCTACAGACACTAAGCAATAACTGAGTTGCTTGGTGCCTGTCGGAGGGTGTACACTGCCGGGGAATAGTTACTTCTTCTTTATTTGCATAGTGTCAGCCTCCTAGTGACAGCAACATACACCCCATGGTTACCTGTGTCCCCCAATGAGGCGAGAAAGAAAAACCTTTTGGCCAAAACAAAATCTGCTGGCAGCGGTGGGGCTGTGGACAGTTCAAAGGGTGGAGGCAGGGCTGGGGTGGAGCCTGGGCGGAGTCTTAAGGGGGCCCCGAAAATGTTGCCAGTATGGGGCCCCGAAATTTATAGTGGCCGCCCTGGTTACAAGCCAACTAACTTACTATATCAGTGGTCGTAACCATGAATACCTAAGGTCCTGCAATGCCTGCACATGAGGAATTAGATAAACTATACTACATTTCTAATTGGATGTATTTGCTATTATTATTATTACATTATTATTATTCCTACTACATATTGGGTTCTTGAAGATGGGAATACCCCTTTAACAACTAAATTTAACTCATTAGGTGCAAAATATTTGATTGCCAAGATCTTTGCAACTGCGAGGCAAAAGAAAAAAAAAACAAAGGAGAAAGAAAAACCATTTAGGTCCTCTTTCATGGTACGTCTACATGTCAAATCCTTAGCAAATATGTTTTACATGTATGAAGTTTTGCGAAAAGGGTAAAAAATTGCAGATTATTGCTTTTAATTATAGATATATTGGAATAAAAAGCTTACCATTTCTTCCTTAGGGATCAAGGTCTTCCCGTGAAGGTCAGAGACATCGGGGCTCATTTCATCTCCCTGGTGACCTCTTCCTACATTCCTTAACAGTTCCTTGGTTTTAAGACCTTTCTTCTTGGAATTCTTGGCTAGCAGTGACATGACAGGAGAGGACGTGCCAGTGATAGGACTCCGGGTCATACCCAGCAGACTGCCAGTTTTCTCAATGTTTTGGTGGAAGATGTCCTGCAGAGGAAAGGACAGTGTTTCACATGACTGTTGCATTGTATGAAGCAATGCCCATGGAGGAGATGTAAACAGGGGAACTTCACCTCCATGAGTTTGACTTCACGATCCAAATCCTTAATGAGCTGCACAGTAATGATGGTCTCTGGAATCTCCTCCTCGTGATCCATAATTGCCTGCAAAATAAGCCCAAGTGAGATGGAGACAGAAACCCCAGACACTTGGAAGTTTTTATTAGTAAAGTTAGTGTCTGGGATGGGAAGGGTGTTGATTTATTTCCCTTTGAAAAAGGGATATTCATTTCCTAGGTCTGCGCTTTGTATTGTAGTATTGAAGTGAATGGTTCTGTTCTGCAGTACCAGACGAAGACTACAGGAGAGATGGTGCTGTTTGAAAATTTTGGCTAATCCCTTTAAGAGGTATATAAATAAAGAGCACCTCCTTCTTGGTCCAAGCTTTGAATGCCATGTTCAGGGCCTTGGCTCCATGCAGTAAATAGGATGCTGGATGTCTTCTGTTCTCTCTTAGACCTGAATACATAGAGTTATGGATAAGCATAAAAGTTATAAAATGCATGCTTCACAAATATCTAATTCTTTAATGCCACAATTAAAGGGAACCCGTCACCAGGTTTGGCGATATGAGATACGGGCATCACTTTTCAGGGCTGATATGTGGCATTCTATAATGCTGTATATCTACCCCCAACCCGACCTGCAAGAGAAGAAAAAGGAGATTTTTATTCACTCACAGTAAAATCCTTTTCTCTGAGCCACTCATTGGGGGACACAGGACCATGGGTGTTATGCTGCTGCCACTAGGAGGACACTAAGCAAATACAGAAAGAATAGCTCCTCCCCTGCAGTATACACCATCCTGCTGGCTCTAAGTGAACCAGTTCGGTAACAAAGCAGTAGGAGCTTAACATTTAACAAGGATGAACTATGCCAAAACCAAGTCAACACAGAAAAACCAAAGCCAATAGGCTAACAGGGTGGGTGCTGTGTCCCCCAATGATTGGCTCGGAGAAAAGGATTTTACGGTGAGTACACAAAAATCTCCTTTTCTCCTACTCCTCATTGGGGGACACAGGACCATGGGACGTCCTAAAGCAGTCCCTGGGTGGGAAACAATCAACTGCAATTGCTCCTTGTACCCACAAATTACAAATGCGACACTGCCGCCTGCAAAATTCGTCTGCCGACGGTCGCATCTGCCGAGGCCTGAGAGTGAATATGGTAATGTTTTGTAAACGTATGCAGGCTGGACCAAGTCGCAGCTTTGCAAACTTGTGCTGCCGAAGCTTGGTGCCGGATGGCCCAAGATGCACCCACTGATCGAGTGGAGTGAGCCTTAATCCCTGCTGGGACAAGAAGACCTCTGACTCGGTAGGACTCCTGAATAGCCGAACGAATCCATTTGGCTATTGTCGCCTTGGAAGCGGGAAACCCTTTCCTTGGTCCTTCCGGGAGAACGAACAGGGCATCTGACCTGCGGAAAGACGCTGTCTGCGAGACGTATCTCCTAAGAGCTCTCACTAAATCCAGTGTGTGTAGGGCCTTCTCGATGCGATGTACTGGTGCTGGACAGAGTGACGGTAAAACAATGTCCTCGTTGAGATGAAAAGAGGAGACAACCATCGGTAGAAAAGACGGGGATGTTCTCAACACCACCTTATCCTGATGAAAAGTCAGGAACGGAACTTGACAAGACAGAGCCGCCAGCTCTGAGGCTCGTCTAATGGACGTGACCGCGACCAGGAAGGCAACCTTCCATGAAAGAAAGGACAGGGAAACCTCCTGTAAAGGTTCGAAAGGAGCTTCCTGCAAGACTCCGAGGACCAGATTAACCCCTTCATGACCCAGCCTATTTTGACCTTAAAGACCTTGCCGTTTTTTGCAATTCTGACCAGTGTCCCTTTATGAGGTAATAACGCTTCAACGGATCCTAGCGGTTCTGAGATTGTTTTTTCGTGACATATTGGGCTTCATGTTAGTGGTAAATTTAGGTCAATAAATTCTGCGTTTATTTGTGATAAAAACGGAAATTTGGCGAAAATTTTGAAAATTTCGCAATTTTCACATTTTGAATTTTTATTCTGTTAAACCAGAGAGTTATGTGACACAAAATAGTTAATAAATAACATTTCCCACATGTTTACTTTACATCAGCACAATTTTGGAAACAAAATTTTTTTTTGCTAGGAAGTTATAAGGGTTAAAATTTGACCAGCGATTTCTCATTTTTACAACGAAATTTACAAAACCATTTTTTTTAGGGACCACCTCACATTTGAATTCAGTTTGAGGGGTCTATATGGCTGAAAATACCCAAAAGTGACACCATTCTAAAAACTGCACCCCTGAAGGTACTCAAAACCACATTCAAGAAGTTTATTAACCCTTCAGGTGCTTCACAGCAGCAGAAGCAACATGGAAGGAAAAAATTAACATTTAACTTTTTAGTCACAAAAATTATCTTTTAGCAACAATTTTTTTATTTTCCCAATGGTAAAAGGAGAAACTGAACCACGAAAGTTGTCCAATTTGTCCTGAGTACGCTGATACCTCATATGTGGGGGTAAACCACTGTTTGGGCGCACGGCAGGGCTTGGAAGGGAAGGAGCGCCATTTGACTTTTTTAATCAAAAATTGGCTCCACTCTTTAGCGGACACCATGTCGTGTTTGGAGAGCTCCTGTGTGCCTAAACTGAAAAGGAGAAACTGAACCATGAAAGTTGTTGTCCAATTTGTCCTGAGTACGCTGATACCTCATATGTAGGGGTAAACCACTGTTTGGGCGCACGGCAGGGCTTGGAAGGGAAGGAGGGCCATTTGACTTTTTGAATGAAAAATTGGCTCCACTCTTTAGCGGACACCATGTCACGTTTGGAGAGCCCCCGTGTGCCTAAAAATTGGAGCTCCCCCACAAATGACCCCATTTTGGAAACTAGACACCCCAAGGAACTTATCTAGATGCATAGTGAGCACTTTGAACCCCCAGGTGCTTCACAAATTGATCCGTAAAAATGAAAAAGTACTTTTTTTTCACAAAAAAATTATTTTAGCCTCATTTTTTTCATTTTCACATGGGTAACAGGATAAAATGGATCCTAACATTTGTTGGGCAATTTCTCCTGAGTACACTGATACCTCACATGTGGGCGTAAACCACTGTTTGGGCACATGGTAAGGCTCGGAAGGGAAGGAGCGCCATTTGACTTTTTGAATGAAAAATTATCTCCATCGTTAGCGGACACCATGTCGCGTTTGGAGAGACCCTGTGTGCCTAAACATTGGAGCTCCCCCACAAGTGACCCCATTTTGGAAACTAGACCCCCCAAGGAACTTATCTAGATGCCAAGTGAGCACTTTAAACCCTCAGGTGCTTCACAAATTGATCTGTAAAAATGAAAAAGTACTTTTTTTTCACAAAAAATTTCTTTTCGCCTCAATTTTTTCATTTTCACATGGGCAATAGGATAAAATTGATCCTAAAATTTGTTGGGCAATTTCTCCCGAGCACGCCGATACTTTATATGTGGGGGTAAACCACTGTTTGGGCACACGGCAGGGCTCGGAAGGGAAGGCGCGCCATTTGACTTTTTGAATGGAAAATTAGCTCCAATTGTTAGCGGACACCATGTCGCGTTTGGAGAGCCCCTGTGTGCCTAAACATTGGAGCTCCCCCACAAGTGACCCCATTTTGGACACTAGACCCCCCAAGGAACTTATCTAGATGCATATTGAGCACTTTAAACCCCCAGCTGCTTCACAGAAGTTTATAACGCAGAGCCAAGAAAATAAAAAATAACTTTTCTTTCCTCAAAAATGATTTTTTAGCCTGAAATTTCCTATTTTGCCAAGGGTATTAGGAGAAATTGGACCCCAAATGTTATTGTCCAGTTTGTCCTGAGTACGCTGATACCCCATATGTGGGGGTAAACCACTGTTTGGGCGCACGGCAGGGCTCGGAAGGGAAGGCACGCCATTTGGCTTTTTAAATGGAAAATTAGCTCCAATCATTAGCGGACACCATGTCACGTTTGGAGAGCCCTTGTGTGCCTAAACATTGGAGATCCCCCACAAATGACCCCATTTTGGAAACTAGACCCCCAAAGGAACTAATCTAGATGTGTGGTGAGGACTTTGAACCCCCAAGTGCTTCACAGAAGTTTATAACGCAGAGCCATGAAAATAAAATAAAAAATTATTTTCTCAAAAATGATCTTTTAGCCTGCAATTTTTTATTTTCCCAAGGGTAACAGGAGAAATTTGACCCCAAAAGTTGTTGTCCCGTTTCTCCTGAGTACGGTGATACCCCATATGTGGGGGTAAACTACTGTTTGGGCACATGCCGGGGCTCGGAAGTGAAGTAGTGACGTTTTGAAATGCAGACTTTAATGGAATGCTCTGCGGGCGTCACGTTGCGTTTGCAGAGCCCTTGATGTGGCTAAACAGTAGAAACCCCCCACAAGTGACCCCATTTTGGAAACTAGACCCCGAAAGGAACTTATCTAGATGTGTGGTGAGCACTTTGAACCCCCAAGTGCTTCACAGAAGTTTATAACGCAGAGCTGTGAAAATAATAAATATGTTTTCTTTCCTCAAAAATAATTATTTACGGGGTCTACAGTCACCGTCAATTCTGTTAAAGGAAAATGGAGTGAATTGCTTTCTAACTTGCATGAGGAGGAATGGGAGGACATCCTCGAATCCCCGATTAAAGTATCTCCGTCAGTTAATAACAGGATGACTCAGTTGTATATTATACATCAATCATATCTAACTCCGACGCGACTTTGCAGGATGGGTCGGTTTCAAACGACAGAATGTATGCGGTGTCACTCACTAGATGCGGACTTTATTCATATGATATGGAGGTGTCCTATTATCCTGCGCTATTGGAAAGAGGTGACATCACTGTTAACATCACTGCTGCTGATCCCTATTCCCCTGGACCCATTAGTTTGTATATTTGGAGTGTGGGAGGAGGAGACCTGGGACCACTATATTGGTACTTTCTTGCGGGAGGTGCTCTTTTTCGCACGTAAGGTACTAGCGCTGAGGTGGATGGGAAATTCCTGCCCTTCTGTGAGAGCTTGGATTGACCTGGTTAATTCCGTTATCCCATATGAACGTACGCTATATCAGAACAGGGGCTGTCCGGGAAAATTTGATAAGATTTGGGGTCGATGGAACTCTTCCCATCTCACCCTATAGATGTGGTCGGGGGCAGCGCGTGGGGGTTGGGCACAGGGATATATGGCGAATTAGTTAATAATTAGAGTAGAAGTAGTCCTAATTCGAGAGTTTTAGTTTCACAGGTTTTCTCTTTCCTTACTTATGTAATATATATGTAATATGTATGTTACAGATGGTTAACAAATACATCATAACATTGGTTAAGAGTAATAAGTACCTTTTATTTCATGTGGCTAGCATGTATGTATGTTTAACACTGTACACTTGATAGTACTATAAGTCATGTTCAATGTGTCCAACATACATTGTTTGTAACGCAATTTATTTTGTTGTTAATAAACGAATTTAAAAAAAAATAATAATTATTTAGCCCAAAATTTTTTTAATTTTCCCAAGGGTAACAGGAGAAATTTGACCCCAATATTTGTTGTCCAGTTTCTCCTGAGTACGGTGATACCCCATATGTGGGGGTAAACCACTGTTTGGGCACACGTTGGGGCTCGGAAGTGAAGTAGTCATGTTTTGAAATGCAGACTTTGATGGAATGCTCTGCGGGCGTCACGTTGCGTTTGCAGAGCCCCTGATGTGGCTAAACAGTAGAAACCCCCCACAAGTGACCCCATTTTGGAAACTAGACCCCGAAAGGAACTTATCTAGATGTGTGGTGAGCACTTTGAACCCCCAAGTGCTTCACAGAAGTTTATAACGCAGAGCCGTGAAAATAATAAATATGTTTTCTTTCCTCAAAAATAATTATTTAGCCCAGAATTTTTTATTTTCCCAAGGGTTACAGGAGAAATTGGACCCCAATATTTGTTGTCCAGTTTCTCCTGAGTACGCTGATACCCCATGTGTGGGGGTAAACCACTGTTTGGGCACATGTCGGGGCTCAGAAGGGAAGTAGTGACTTTTGAAATGCAGACTTTGATGGAATGGTCTGCGGGTGTCACGTTGCGTTTGCAGAGCCCCTGGTGTGCCTAAACAGTAGAAACCCACCACAAGTGACCCATTTTAGAAACTAGACCCCCCAAGGAACTTATCTAGATATGTGGTGAGCACTTTGAACCCCCAAGTGCTTCACAGACGTTTACAGCGCAGAGCCGTGAAAATAAAAAATCATTTTTCTTTCCTCAAACATGATGTTTTAGCAAGCATTTTTTTATTTTCACAAGGGTAACAGGAGAAATTGGACCCCAGTAATTGTTGCGCAGTTTGTCCTGAGTATGCTGGTACCCCATATGTGGGGGGTAAACCACTGTTTGGGCACACGTCGGGGCTCGGAAGTGAGGGAGCACCATTTGACTTTTTGAATACAAGATTTGCTGGAATCAATGGTGGCGCCATGTTGCGTTTGGAGACCCCTGATGTGCCTAAACAGTGGAAACCCCTCAATTCTACCTCCAACACTAACCCCAACACACCCCTAACCCTAATCCCAACTGTGGCCATAACCCTAATCACAACCCTAACCGCAACACACCCCTAACCACAACCCTAACCCCCCCACACCCCTAACCCTAACCACAACCCTAATTCCAACCCAACCCTAACCCTAAGGCTATGTGCCCACATTGCGGATTCGTGTGAGATTTTTCAGCATCATTTTTGAAAAATCCGCGGGTAAAAGGCACTGCGTTTTACCTGCGGATTTACTGTGTTTTTTGTGCGGATTTCACCTGCGGATTCCTATTGAGGAACAGGTGTAAAACGCCGCGGAATCCGCACAAAGAATTGACATGCTGCGGAAAATACAACGCAGCGTTTCCGCGTGGTATTTTCCGCACCATGGGCACAGCGGATTTGGTTTTCCATAGGTTTACATGGTACTGTAAACCTGATGGAACACTGCTGCGAATCTGCAGCCAAATCCGCACCGTGTGCACATGGCCTAATTCTAAAGGTATGTGCACACGCGGAAAACGCTGCAGATCCGCAGCAGCTTCCCATGAGTTTACAGTTCAATGTAAACCTATGGAAAACAAAAATCGCTGTACACATGCTGCAGAAAAACTGCACGGAAACGCAGCGGTTTACATTCCGCAGCATGTCGCTTCTTTCTGCGGATTCCGCAGCGGTTTTACAACTGCTACAATAGAAAATCGCAGTTGTAAAACCGCAGTGAAATGCGCAGAAAAACCGCGGTAAATCTGCCATAAATCCGCAGTGGTTTAGCACTGCGGATTTATCAAATCCGCAGCGGAAAAATCCGCAGAGGACCAGAATACGTGTGCACATACCGAAACCCTAACCCTAACCCTACCCCTACCCCTAATTCTTACCCCAATCTTAGTGGAAGAAAAAAAAAAAATCTTTATTTTATTATTGTCCCTACCTATGGGGATGACATTTTGGAAGATGGCGGCGCCCAGGAAAGAAGACCACGGACGGCTCGGTAAGTATGATGGGGTGGAAGGGGAGCACGGGGGGGTGGATCGGAGCATGGGGGGGTAAATCGGAGCACGGGGGGGTGGATCGGAGCACGGGGGGGGGGGGTGCATTGGAGCATCGGGGGGTGGATCGGACTGCAGGGGGGGTGGATCGGACTGCAGGGGGGGTGGATCGGAGTGCAGGGGGGGGTGATTGGAGCACGTGGGGGTGATTGGAGCACGGGGGTGAGCGGACAAGAGCACGGGGGGAAGCGGACAGGAGGACGGAGGGGAGCGGAGCAGCGTAAAGGACAGATCGGAGGGCTGGGGGGGCGATCGGTGGGGTGGGGGCACATCAATGTTTCCAGCCATGGCCGATGATATTGCAGCATCGGCCATGGCTGGATTGTAATATTTCACCAGTTATAATAGGTGAAATATTACAAATCGCTCAGATTGGCAGTTTCACTTTCAACAGCCAATCAGAGCGATCGTAGCCACGGGGGGGGTGAAGCCACCCCCCCTGGGCTAAACTACCACTCCCCCTGTCCCTGTAGATCGGGTGAAATGGGAGTTAACCCTTTCACCGGATCTGCAGGGACGCGATCATTCTGTGACACAGCATATGCGTCACAGGTCGGATTGGCACCGACTTTCATGACGCATACGCTGTGTCACAGGTCGGGAAGGGGTTAAGGTCCCATGGTTCCAACGGCATCTTATAGGGTGGCACCCTATGGGAGACTCCCTGAATGAACGTCTTCACTTGTAATCTGTTGGCAATCCTGCGTTGGAACAGAACGGACAGGGCTGAAATCTGCCCCTGGAGAGAACTAAGGGCGAGACCTAAATCCAAACCCGTTTGTAAAAATTCGAGGATGGAAGGAATGGAAAATTCAAGAGGAGAACGTCCCCGGTCGTTGCACCAGGAAAAGAACGTTCTCCAAGTGCGATGATAAATGCGCATAGACGTAGGCTTTCTAGCGCTGATCATGGTAGAGATGACTTCCGAAGAGAAACCTGCCTGGGTTAGAACCCAGGACTCAATGGCCATGCCGTCAAATACAGGGCCTTGGAGTTCTGGTGTTAAATGTGATAGCAGGTCTGCGCAATTCGGTAATCGCCAGGGAACATCGGCGACTAGTTGAACAAGTTCCGCATACCACGTGCGGAGCGGCCAATCTGGCGCAATCAGGATTAACGGTACCCTTTCCGCTGATTTTCTTGATGACTCTCGGCAGTAAAGGAAGCGGGGGAAATATGTACGGAAGTCGAAAATGATGCCACGGGAGTACGAGAGCATCTGCCCCGATAGCTGCCGTATCGTGGGACCAAGCTATGTAGTCAGGAACTTTGGAATTTAGCTGTGAGGCCATCAGATCCACATCCGGAATTCCCCAACAGCAGCAGATCTAGTGGAAGATCTCCGGATGGAGAGACCACTTCCCGGAGTCGAGGCCCTGACGAATGAGGAAATCTGCCTCCCAATTGTCCACTCCCGGGATGTGAACCACAGAGATCATTGAGCGGTTTTCCTCGGCCCATCGGAGGATGTGGCCTACCTCGGTCATGGCTGTCTTGCTGCGGGTTCCCCCTTGGCGGTTGATGTATGCCACTGCAGTGGTGATGTCGGACTGAATCCTGACTGGGTGACCCGCCAGGAAAAGATGGAATTGGAGAAGCGCCAACCTGACTGCCCGAATTTACAAGATGTTGATTGGAAGGCGTGATTCCTGGGGGGACCAGCGGCCCTGAGCAGTGTGATGAAGGAACACCGCTCCCCAGCCTAGAAGACTGGCATCTGTTGTCATAACTAACCAATGTACTGGAAGAAAGGACTTCCCTTGATTCAGGGAGGATTTCAATGTCCACCACCTGAGAGACTGTCTGACTCGCTGGGGAAGGAGGAACCGACGGTCGAGGGAGAACGGGTTCCTGTCCTAAACAGCCAGGAGGGCATGCTGTAGGGGTCGGAGGTGTAATTGAGCAAATGGAACCGCCTCCATAGCTGCTACCATTCTGCCGAGAACTCTCATACTGAGGACCAGAGAGTGAGTGCGAGGCTGAGAGAGCTTCTGAGCTTCTCGCTGTAAGACTGAGATCTTCTCCAGGGGAAGAAGAACCAACCCCGGGAGGAGTCGAGTATCATTCCTAGAAAGGAAATTCGCTGAGCAGGTACTGGGGAAGATTTTTTGAAGTTTATCTTCCAACCCAGGCAAGAAAGAGTATCTATTGTGATGTTCATGGCCTCCTTGCAGGTGCGGAAAGAGGGGCCTTTGATGAGGATATCGTCTAGACACGGTAGCACCACCACGCCTCAGGTGTGAAGGATGGACACGGCGGCCGCCATGACCTTGGTAAATACCCTGGGAGCGGTGGAGAGGCCGAAGGGCAGAGCAACAAATTGAAAGTGATCTTCCTGAACGGCGAAGCGAAGAAAACTTTGGTGAGAAGGTAAAATAGGAATGTGGAGGTACGCGTCCTGGATGTCTATAGGCCTGCCTCTCCATGAAGGGGAAGGTTTGTAAGAGGTCTGGGGACCTCTATCCCTACGCTGTACCCGGCCGGGTCCGGAAGATGTGGAAGTAGAGGACCAATTTGAGTTGGAACGAAAAAAATCGGGATCGAGCCTGCTGCTGGTTCCAAAAGGGCTGAAAAGGTCTCTGTTGTGCGACAAAAAGGCGACCGCTCTGATATGGAAGAGAAGTTAATGACTTTTTTGAAGCAGAATCCGCACGCCAGTCCCTGAGCCATAAGGACCTCCGGATGGTGATGGCATTTGCTGCTGCTTGAGAAGCGCAGTTAGCAGCATCCAGGGACGCGGTCACTACAAAATCTCCAGCTCTGGCTATCTGAGTAGCGAGGTCTGCTATCTCGGGGGGAAGGTTGGTATCCAGCACCGCTGAAGACAAGACCTCAGCCCAGTGGGTCATAGCCTTAGCCACCCACGTAGCGGCAAAAGATGGGAAGAGGGCAGCTGCTGAGGCTTTAAAGGTTGAACGCGCCATATTGCCAATCTGACGATCGGTTGGGTTTTTAATTGAGGCACCCTCCGAAGAGGATAAAACAGATTTAGTAGCCAGGCGTGATACCGGAGGATCTACTGGGGGAGACTGCGACCAATATTTTCTTAGATCCTGGGCAAAGGGATATTTTAACTCCATGGGCTTCTGCCCTGTGAATCATTTATCTGGACGGATGATGTGAGATTCAACAATTTTCTTAAATTCGGGATGAGTGGCGAACACTCTATGAGCTCGCTTGGTCCTCTTAAAGGACACAGCATGATCCGTTTTAGATAAAGGTTCCTCATCAAGCTTCAAAGCCTTATTCACTGACTCAATCAGAGTCGAGAGTCTCCTGATCGTGATGAAATTCCTGATCTAGGGACGTGTCAGAATCGTCCTCTGAAACAGGTTCTCTACTAGCCTCAAGGGAAGGGGAGCGAGAAATGGAGCTCTCAGAACCCGAATCCCGGTGATGGTCTGGGGATATGGCATGAGTCCTTTTCCTGGAAGAGTGAGAGCTCCTTGGCAAGGTACGACCACTAGAGTACAAGGGGTTCTGACGATCGGAAGTGTCGTCCGTAAGAGTGCCCTGGTTGGAGGAAGGGTCTCGGAACGAGTCTAACGCTTTTGCCAGGGATGCCATAGACCGGGTAAGGGAGGTAGCCCACTCAAGGGGACCAGGCTCACTGGGTTCGGTATAAGTAACAGGTGGTTCCAGAGCAGTCACCGGTTCACAAGCTGTGCATAATGCAGTATTGTGACCCCGGGGTAATGATACCTTACAAGAGGTACATGCAACGAAGAACACAGTGTGGGCTTTCCCAGACTTTTTGTGAGGCTTTGATTATGACATACTATAGCCTTGAGGAGAGCGCTTACTAGCAGGGGAAGGGTTAAGCTATGTTTCTGCAGCTTACCCAGGTCCTGTATCTTCAGTCCCCAGGAGAGGTCCGCATTTATGCCCAGAAATCGCTAGTCTTGAAGGCTGTGATTCAAAAAGGCTGGAGCAGAGCTGCAGCATCAGCCCTGTGGATGTCCCAAGAGGCCGCCGAGATCAGGAAGTGACAGCTTTTCTCAGGGAATGAGAAGCGCCAGACAGAGTGGGCGGCGGTAACTGCCGGTGGGCGTTGCCAAAACTCCAGCCTGTATGAAGGGGAAAGCCGAGGGCTAAATTTTTAAAACCTGCAGTTGTGGCCTGCAGCACCGCGACCGCTATTAGTGCCATCCTTAAGCTACACTCCTTTATTGAATTGCCGCACTGCGGACCACCCACAAACCCGGGCTTTAAGGTGCAGACCTCCCATATCCCGGGGACCAGGACCCCCCAGCGCCTCGGCCCCCGCAGTGTACTCACGGTAGATGCGGTGGGCCAGTGCTCAATCCACCGTCGCCATAGTCAGGGAGGGGGTGGAGAGCTTCTGCCACCTTTCGTCATCCGCTATATCAGTGGTGATGCAGTGGGGGCTTCACGGACACCATACATAATATGTCTGGCTATGCACCTGGCTCCAGGAGAGATAGATGGAGGGCTACTCCATGTGGTCGCCTGCTATGGAGGGGGGAGATTGGAACGCGAAGGAACCGTCGCCCGTAAGGTGAGCTCAGGGCTGGCATCCAACGTTGCAGGAAAGGATACGGGAGGAACGCTCCACGTACTTGCCTGTTGATGGTTCAGGGGAGATCAGAACCTAGAAAGCATCCGTCGCCCTCATTCGCTCCGTTAAGGGCAAAAATAGAATAAAAAGTAAAAAGCTAAAATAAAAACGGTGGGGCCTGAAAGCAGACCCAAGTGCCTCCTACAGACACTAAGCAAGAACTAGTTCCCTTAGAGCCAGCAGGAGGTGTATACTGCAGGGGAGAAGTTATTCTTTCTGTATTTGTTTAGTGTCCTCCTAGTGGCAGCAGCATAACACCCATGGTCCTGTGTCCCCAATGAGGCGTAGGAGAAAAGACATTTTATTATACTCACTTGCAAGAGGGTCCGGTCCGAGGGGTGTCGCTGCTCTTGGTCTGGCGCCTCCCTTATTCTTGCGATGCTGCCCTCTTTCTTGTATTTTGTGGATGATGTGTCACTACATCATCCACACAGTTTCCCCAGCATCACGCTTCTGCACAGGCGTACTTCTCTGCTCTGACTAGGGTAAAGTACTGCAGTGCACAGGCGCCAGGAAAGGTCAAAGAGCCCCAGCGCCTGCATACTGCAGTATTTTCTCTCCCCTCGTCAGGGCAGAGAGGTATCAGACCGGACCGGGTATAATAAAAGGTCTTTTTTTTTTGTCTTGCAGGTCAGATTGGGAGCTTATATACATCATTATAGAATGCTATATATCAGCTCTGAAAGGTGGTGGCCGTATCTCATATTGGTCAAACCTGGTGACAGGTTCCCTTTAAATAGGCTGTGCAGCGCCTGTTATATCCACATTGAGAGCTGAGAAATGCTGCTGCAAGCCAGGGATGACGCCAGGTATGACGGGCGCTGAGGCTTCCGGGCAGGTGTGCTGCTCTCATTCCAGGACACACACAATACCTGATAATTGTTAGACAGGAGCGCCACATCAGTACAGTCTGTTGAGTAGCAGCGAATTTCAATACCAGAATAGAGACTTCTCATAGAACGACAAAGGGGGGAATGACGGGAAACAATGGGGTCAAATACTTGCCTCTAAAGGTATCCAGTAAATGCTTCCCAACGTACCAACAGATAGACTCAAAATTTGGAAACTTAAAAAGGTCGGCCGTACTCAGCCTCTTCTCAATTTCATACGCTCTGTGGAATTAGGAAAAAAAATAGATTTTTAGCTACAAAACAATGAAATTATGGCTACATCATCAATTTGTATTTAACCCCTTAGTGACAGCCAATTTGTACCAAGCCAATTTTTATAATTCTGACTACTGTCACTTTATGAGGTTATAGCTCTGGAACGCTTCAATGTATCCCACTGATTCTGAGACTTTTTCCGTGACATATTGAACTTCATGTTAGTGATAACATTTCTTTGCTATAAAGTGCGTTTATTTATGAAAAAAACGGAAATTTGGCAAAAATTCTGAAAATTTTGCAATTTTCAAATTTTTATTTTTTGTGCCCTTAAATCACAGAGAAATGTCACACAAAATAAGTTGATAAATAACATTTCCCACATGTCTACTTTACATCAGCGCAATTTTGCAAACATAATTTTTTTGTTAGGAAGTTATAAGGGTTAATATTTGACCAGCAATTTCTCATTTTTCCAAAAAATGTACAAAACCATTTTTTTTAGGGACCACCTCACATTTGAAGTGAGTTTGAGGGGTCAATATGACAGAAAATACCCCAAAGAGGCATCATTTTAAAAACTGCGCACCTCAAGGTGCTCAAAACCACATTCAAGAAGTTTATTAGCCCTTCAGGTGCTTCACGAGAAGTAAAGCAATATGGAAGGAAAAAGTGAACATTTTACTTTTTCACAAAAAATTATTTGGAACCATTCTTTTTAATTTTCACAAGGGTTTCAGGAGAAAATGGACCACAAAATTTGTTGGGTAATTTCACCTGAGCACGCCAATACCCCATATGTGGGGGAAAGCCACTGTTTGGGCGCATGGCAGGGCTCAGAAGGGAGGGAGCACTGTTTGACTTTTTGAATGCAAAATTGGCTGGAATCAACGGTGGGTGTCATATCGCGTTTGGAGACCCCCTGATGTACCTAAATAGTGAATACCCCACCCAATTCTAACTCCAACCCTAACACACCCCTAACCCTATTCCCAACTCTAACCCTAACCACAACCCTAACCTGAAACCTAACCCAAGTGCTAGCCCCAACCCTAACTCTAGCCCCAACCCTAATGGAAAAATGGAAATAAATATATTATAATTAATATATTAATAAAGGGGAATTTGATTTACTATTTTTTTATTTTGATCACTGTGATAGTGTGCCAGCCAGCAGATCTCGGCGGGCACACTGCGCATGCACCCGCCATTTTCTTCCCGGAAGAAGACGCCGACGGCTGGAGGACAAGACCGGGGGATGCAGGAGGGACCAGGGACACCAGAGGTACTGGGGAGGGGGATCGGGGGACCCCATTTCTCTTTCCTCTGACGTGCTAGATTATATCAGAGGACAGAGAAATTCAATGGGAAAACTGAATTACTTTTTTTTTTTGCGGTCGCCGTTATTCCATGAAGAACGGTGATTGCAACACTGGGGTCAGTAAAAACTAACCCGAATCATGTTCTCCGGGGTCTCAGCTACTCCCGGTAGCCGGGACCCCGGAGAATTTCCGACGCTGGGGGAAAAATATTTAGAAAGAGTCCTCAGTGGTTGATGCTGGGGGGGCGCTATAACCTTATTTCTCAACACTAAAAGAGGAGCTGAGGAATAAGTGCCCTTAGCTCCTGCCGTTAAAAGGTGTATCGGTGGTCGTTAAGAGGTTAAAACTAAAGAAAACTGGCAGATAGCGCAATGTGTTAGACACTGTATTGGAAGGGAAGACACCTAAATATATTGACCTTAAAAGGGTAACACAGCCCTGCTGACCCCCAGATCAGGAGATGACAGGGCTGGTTGCATCAAAAACCTATCTGCCGGCTCCAATGCTTAAGACAGGTGGGCCATAAATACTGTTTGCACACACTAGGCGCCCGTTCTCAGTAGACGTGATGTGACAGGATCCGCTCACCTCCCGATGTAGAAGTGAGCTCAACTAGACAACCTACTTAAAGGGGTTGTCCGATGAAAACAAGTTAACCCCTATCCACAGGATCAGTGGGGGTCCATACATTGGGAACCTTCTAGATTCGCAGAATGGGGCACCTTTATCTCCCAATGCATATACTCAAGCACCAATCATATTCTCCATATTCTCTATCAATTCAATCATAATAGGGCTGTTGGTTTTGACCTTGGCTTTTTCCGGAAGCTCCATAAAGAACAAATGAAGCAATTGTTGGCCATCTGACCCGCTGCTTTATTTTATATCGGGGGAATAGAGTCCCTCGATCTACAGATCAGTATGGGTCCCAGAGGTCAGACACCCACCATTCAGCGAGTTTTCACCTATCCTATGGATATTCCCTTTGAGTGGACATATGCCTGTATGCAACAGCGATGTTTCTGTTCTCTTACCTGAGCTGCATGGCAATGTTCAGACTATGCAGAAAGTTTCCTCCAAAAGCTAAACAGTCCACGGGAGTGAGCACAGCATGGATCCACCCTGTGAGGAGCATACATAACAACCTGAAGTACAGACTCGGTATTTGGGTGTAGTACTCAATAATTCAGTAACAACATGGTCACCTGTGGGGATGAAGAGCGTCTGCCCCTGTTTCACTGGACACCGGTAACACTTATCGACTTGATCGCCAAAGAACATTTCATTCTGGTTTGAGGAGCTGCTCCAACACTCAAACAAGGCCAGGTTAGTCTTCGTGGGTTGTATCAGGTAGAAAATCTTTTCACCCTACAGCGGACAAAAAATAAACACAGGACATTATGGCATCAAATCACAGCACACGGGAGCACAGGGTCACGTCAACGACTGAGTGTCTTTTATACACATGCTTCAGAAAGTACATCTGCCCAATACACCAATCTCAGGACTAGTGCTTTCCGGTTGCTGCAAATCTACTACTCCTAGCATGCTACACAAGCTGTGGAGGGCCTGGCACATCCACGCATTCCCCAGACAGGCCATTGATTTCAATGGGTGCAATCTAATATTTTATTTTTTCCTGCGGTGGCGCTACTGGGATCTGAAACAGATTACTCTGGATGAAATGTCATTCAAGAACCCTTAAAAAAATAAATAAAAAAATGGGAGAATCCCTTTAAGTTTAGGACACACGGGGTGATACAAGGAGACAAAAAAAAAAAAAAAACTGCTTCTGACAATTAGGAGCGCTTGTCCTTGTCCAGGGGTCACTTAGATGACTGGCACCACTGGCATTATTGGCACAGCAGGGGTATGGGCTGAGTGACATTTTTACCTTTAACACGTGGTACCAGACAGAGGTGCCCCCAAAGTCTATGTGGAAATCTGTATAACTGTCCTTGACGCCCATCAGGCAGTATTTCTGAACATTCGGTCTCTCAAATACACTTTGCTCAGGCCACAAGTTTTCAACCCAGGAAAGTTTGCGGACAATTTTTGGAGTTTCCACAAGGTTCGATAACCTATTGAAAAGATGCAAGCGATAAGACCAAGAAATACGACTGATGGAGAGAAGAATATGGTAGACTGAGTTAAGCCTAGTGCAAAAGCAATAGAGGGCGAGAAGCAGGACACAGAGTCAAAGACCACCAAAGTGGGAATGCCGGTGCCTTGCTCCACCGCTCGAACGCCGCTCCCTTTAATGTCAGTCACATTAGTCACCTCGTCTCAGAAAACTCCAAGCTGATAACGTTCAGCACCTTCTCCCTTTTGGGGCTATTGTAATATTTCACAAAATCCTTCAGCTTCATTTTCATGTCGGCTTGTCTTGTCACGTCGATTACATCTATTTCCTTCTCCCCCCCTGAAATAAAACAGAAAGGCAGAGAAAAAAGCAGATTTACAAGAGGTATTCTGATCAGTGAGCAGGAGAGATCCGGAGAGGCTCCCGTTCATGAGCGGCGGTCTCTAGTATAACCTATGAGGAATGCAGAGACAGGCTAGTATTAGGGTCCCCATCACTGCTAATGGAGGACATGGGGCTCCTGTTCTCTGCATCAAACAAACCTGTTCAATACAATTTATAGTCCACTAATGCTGTAATATGAATAAGGCTAATATTACACATCCGACTTTTATGATCTGAGTGTGATCGGATCGTCCATAGGTCCCCCAAATTAACAGCTTCTTAGATATATATGTGGCTGGTGAGTTCAGGTCAGGAGATCAGCAGCCGGTCATCGGACCATGAATTTAAGCTATGTAAAACCGGTCTAAGACGCTAACTCACCGACATAATACTCCACATCATTCACTGCAAAGGACAGAGGGGGAAGGGTCATCCCAAGCCCATCTTTTTTCAGAACCAGGATGGGGACGCTGAAGCTGTTCTCTTCCAAGTACTCCACGGTTAGCTGAGCTCCCTGCGGCTTCAGGATCACCTCATCTGCACTGGATATATAGTAAAAAACAAGAATACAGTCCACAACATCAATGAAAATTACTGAAAAAGTTTTTAAGATGATTCACAGTGCATATAAATAAATAACTATCTAAAGGGACCACAGGATGACACCCCTGCACAGGCATCAGTAATAAACTAATAGATCTGATCCTAACATCTACCACTAGGTGGAGCATCCTGCACACAGTCAAATGTATTAATCGTGTGCAGTTAGCTCCCCCTAGTGGCTATTATAGATAATATTGTGGCTACAGCCTATACCAGGGGTGGGCAAATAATTTCTCCAAGTGGCCACAAAAGACCGTGACTTTGGGGAAGGGCCAAACTTAATTCAGCTCAATAATAAGTAATAAAAATGTATATAGTAATATTGAGCAAAATTAAGTCTGCTGACTCCACTGCTGCTAATACATGTGACGATAGGGATTATTAAATCCTTCATTGTTACCTGAAGTGGCTGATCAACACCAAATAATTCACTGCTTGCTATGAAATTTATAAATCAGAAGTAAATCAGGTGCTACTGTCATTCAACCTTAAGGATATATTTACACTACCGTTCAAAAGTTTAGGGCCACCCAGACAATTTTGGGTTTTCCATGAAAACTCATACTTTTATTAATCCAATGAGTTGCCAAATTAATTGAAAATCTAGTCCAGACATTGACAAGGTTCGAAAAAAAGATTTTTAATTGAAATAATTTTCTCCTTCAAACTTTGCTTTCGTCAAAGAATGCTCCATTTGCAGCAATTCCAGCATTGCAGACCTTTGGCATTCTAGCAGTTAATTTGCTGAGGTAATCTGGAGACATTTCCCCCCATGCTTCCAGAAGCCCCTCCAACAAGTTGGTTTGGCTTGATGGGCACTTTTTGCACCATACGGTCAAGCTGCTCCCACAACAGCTCAATGGGGCTGAGATCTGGTAGCTGCGCTGGCCGCTCCATTACAGATAGATACCAGCTGCCTGCTTCTTCCCTAAATAGTTCTTCCATAATTTGGAGGTGTGCTTTGGGTCATTGTCCTGTTGTAGGATGAAATTGGCTCCAATCAAGCGCTGTCCACAGGGTATGGCATGGCGCTGCAAACTGGAGTGATAGCCTTCCTTATTCAATATCCCTTTTACCTTGTACAAATCTCCCACTTTACCAGCACCAAAGCAACCCCAGACCATCACATTACCTCCACCATGCTTGAAAGATGGCATCAGACACTCTTCCAGCATCTTTTCAGTTGTTCTGCATCTCACAAAGGTTCTTCTGTGTGATCCAAACACCTCAAACTTGGATTCGTTTGTCCATAACACTTTTTTTCCAATCTTCCTCTGTCCAATGTCTGTGTTCATTTGCCCATATTAATCTTCTCCTATTATTAGCCAGTCTCAGATATGGCTTTTTCTTTACCACTCTGCCCTGAAGGCCAGCATCCCAGAGTCGCCTCTTCAATGTAGATGTTGACACTGGCGTTTTGCGTGTACTATTTAATGAAGCTGCCAGTTGAGGACCTGTGAGACATCGATTTCTCAAACCACTGACTCTAATGTACTTGTCTTGTTGCTCAGTTGTGCAGCGGGGCCTCCCACTTCTCTTTCTACTCTGGTTAGAGCCTGTTTGTGCTCTCCTCTGAAGGGAGTAGTACACACCGTTGTAGGAAATCTTCAGTTTCTTGGCAACTTCTAGCATGGAATAGCCTTCATTTCTAAGAACAAGAATAGACTGTCGCGTTTCACATGAAAGTTCTTTTTTTCTGGCCATTCTGAAAATGTAATGGAACCAACAAATGTAATGCTCCAGATTCTCAACTAGCTCAAAGGAAGGTCAGGTTTATAGGCTCTCTATTCAGCCAAACTGTTTTCAGCTGTGCTAACTTTCTTTCACAGGGGTTTTCAAGGGTATTCTAACCATCCATTAGCCTTCTTACACAGGTAGCAAGCACAAAGTACCATAAGAACACTGGAGTGATGGTTGTTGGAAACAAGCCTCTACACACCTATGAAGATATTGCATTACAAACCAGACGTTTGCAGTTAGAATAGTCATTTACCACATTAACAAGGTATAGAGTTTATTTATGAATCATTTAATGTTAGCTTCATTGGAAAAAAACTGTGCTTTTATTTCAAAAATAAGGACATTTCTAAGTGACCCTAAACTTTTGAACGGTTGTGTATCTTAAGCAACAGACCCCTCACACACAGTATAATTGCCCTACAACTCTTCCCCCAACACAGTATGATGCCCTTACATATCCCCACAGTAAGATGCCCCACAATGCTCCGACAGTATGATGCCACCATAACCCCCACAGTATGATGCACCCACAACATAATGCCCCCACAACACCCCCACAGTATAATCCTTCCGAAATGACACACCACAACCCCCTCACAGTATGATGCCCCCAAAATATGATGTCCCCACAACCTTCTGACCCACATTACAATGACTACATAGCCCCTCCTCACAGTATGATGTTCACACAGCTGCCCCGCCACCACCCCACAGTATAGAGGGCTCATCCTTATTCTCACTTGCACATGGAAACACGAGAAGCAGTGAATCTTTGAAAAACCCTGGAGAACAGGAGAAGTCTCAGAAGATTGGAGAAGGGCAAATGTGGTCTCTATCTTCAAAAAAGGAAAGAAGATGGAGCCACGAAATTACAGGCCAGTGAACCTTACTTCTATACCAGGAAAGATCTTTGAACAAATTATTAAACAACATTTATGTAAGTACTTGGATAAGAATACAATAATTAAGCAATTCCAGCATGGGTTTGTAGCAAACAAGTCATGTCAGACTAATCTAATTTCCTTGTATGATGGAATCACTGACTGGGTGGATCAGGAAAATGCAGTAAATACATTATATCTTGACCTCAGCAAAGCATATGATAAAGTATCTCATACTATCCTTATTGAAAAAATTACCAATCATGGGATTGACAAGGCTATTGTTAGGTGGATTCATAACTGGCTCAGTGATCGTACTCAAAGAGTGGTTATAAATGGTTGAACATCCAATTGGAAGAGTGTTTGGCTACGTTCACATTAGCGTTGCGCGCCGGTGCGTCGGCGACGCAACGGCGACGCAACACGCGACGCACCAAAAACGCGCGCAAAAACGCTGCGTTTTGCGACGCGTGCGTCGTTTTTTGACGAAAATCGGACGCACGAAAAATGCAACTTGTTGCATTTTCGTGCGTCCGACGCTAGCGCCGAAAACGACGCACATGTTGAAAAACGCAAACAAAAAAACGCACGCGTCCCCTATGTTAAACATAGGGGCGCGTCGCCGCTGCGTCGCCGACGCAACAGCGACGCACATTAGCGTAACGCTAATGTGAACGTAGCCTTTCAGGTGGAGTACCACACGGCTCTGTGCTGGCCCCAGTGTTGTTCAAACAATTTATAAATGATCTAGATAAAGGAACTGAAGGTAAACTAATCAAATTTGCAGACAATGCAAAGCTAGGAGGGATAGTTAATACTAGAGAAGACAGAGAAAGGATTCAGAACAATCTAGATAAGCTTGAGTAATGGGCAGCGACCAATAAAATGGTATAGAACAACAGGGAGCAATGCAAGATTGTACAGGTGAGCAAAAAAAATCTACAGAGTTGTGAGGAATAGATCTAATCAAGAGCATGTGTGAAAAAACTTATATACTAATAGATCACACACTGCACATGAGTTAACAGTGTGATGCAGCAAAAAGGGAAACACAATTCTGGGATGTATTAAGAGAACAATAGAGTCTGGATTATGTGAAATAATTATCCTGCTCTACTCCTCCTTGGTCAGGCTGTATCTGAAAAACTGTGTCCAGTTCTGGGCACCATATTTTAAAAAAGATATTGAAACAATGGGGGAAATTCAGAGAAAAGCTACCAGGATGGTGTGTGGACTGCAAAGTATGTCCTACAAGGAGAGGTTAACCCCTCTGTGACCTTAGACGTACTATCCCGTCGAGGTGCCCTGGGCTTATCTGACCCTGGACGGGATAGTACGTCATAGCCGATCGGCCGCGCTCACGGGGGGAGCGCGGCCGATCGCGGCCGGGTGTCAGCTGCTTATCGCAGCTGACATCCAGCACTATGTGCCAGGAGCGGTCACGGACCGCCCCCGGCACATTAACCCCTGGCACACCGCGATCAAAGATGATCGCGATGTGCCGGCGGTGCAGGGAAGCACCGCGCAGGGAGGGGGCTCCCTGCGGGCTTCCCTGAGCCCCCCGCAGCAACGCGATGTGATCGCGTTACTGCGAGGGTCTCCTCACCTCCCTCCCTGCTCGAGCCCCGGATCCAAGATGGCCGCGGATCCGGGTCCTGCAGGGAGGGAGGTGGCTTCACAGAGCCTGCTTAGAGCAGGCACTGTGAAGGCTGCAGCGCTGCATGTCAGATCAGTGATCTGACAGAGTGCTGTGCAAACTGTCAGATCACTGATCTGTGATGTCCCCCCCTGGGACAAAGTAAAAAAGTAAAAAAAAAATTTTCCAAATGTGTAAAAAAAATAAAAAAAAATATTCCAAAATAATGAAAAAAAAAAAAAAAATATTATTCCCATAAATACATTTCTTCATCTAAATAAAAAAAAAAAACCAATAAAAGTACACATATTTAGTATCGCCGCGTCCGTAACGACCCGACCTATAAAACTGTCCCACTAGTTAACCCCTTCAGTAAACACCGTAAGAAAAAAAAAAAAAAAAAAAACGAGGCAAAAAACAACGCTTTATTATCATACCGCCGAACAAAAAGTGGAATAACACGCGATCAAAAGGACAGATATAAATAACCATGGTACCGCTGAAAGCGTCATATTGTCCCGCAAAAAAAGAGCCGCCATACAGCATCATCAGCAAAAAAATAAAAAAGTTATAGTCCTGAGAATAAAGCGATGCAAAAATAATTATTTTTTCTGTAAAATAGTTTTTATCGTATAAAAGCACCAAACCATAAAAAAATGATATAAATGAGGTATCGCTGTAATCGTACTGACCCGAAGAATAAAACTGATTTATCAATTTTACCAAACGCGGAACGGTATAAACGCCTCCCCCAATAGAAATTCATGAATAGCTGGCTTTTGGTCATTCTTCCTCACAAAAATCGGAATAAAAAGCGATAAAAAAATGTCACGTGCCCAAAAATGTTTTCAATAAAAACGTCAACTCGTCCCGCAAAAAACAAGACCTCACATGACTCTGTGGACCAAAATATGGAAAAATTATAGCTCTCAAAATGTGGTATTGCAAAAAATATTTTTTGCAATAAAAAGGGTCTTTCAGTGTGTGACGGCTGCCAATCATAAAAATCCGCTAAAAAACTCGCTATAAAAGTAAATCAAACCCCCCTTCATCATCCCCTTAGTTAGGGAAAAATAAAAAAAAATGTATTTATTTCCATTTTCCCATTAGGGCTAGGGTTAGGGCTAGGGCTAGGGTTAGGGCTAGGGTTAGGGTTAGGGTTAGGGCTAGGGTTAGGGCTAGGGTTAGGGTTGGGGCTACAGTTAGGGTTGGGGCTAAAGTTAGGGTTAGGGTTTAGATTACATTTACAGTTGGGAATAGGGTTGGGATTAGGGTTAGGGGTGTGTCAGGGTTAGAGGTGTGGTTAGGGTTACCGTTGGAATTAGGGTTAGGGGTGTGTTTAGATTAGGGTTTCAGTTATAATTGGGGGGTTTCCACTGTTTCGGCACATCAGGGGCTCTCCAAACACGACATGGCGTCCGATCTCAATTCCAGCCAATTCTGCGTTGAAAAAGTAAAACAGTGCTCCTTCCCTTCCGAGCTCTCCTGTGTGCCCAAACAGGGGTTTACCCCAACATATGGGGTATCAGCGTACTCAGGACTAATTGGACAACAACTTTTGTGGACCAATTTCTCCTGTTACCCTTGGGAAAATACAAAACTGGGGGCTAAAAAATAATTTTTGTGGGAAAACAAAAAGATTTTTTATTTTCACGGCTCTGCGTTATAAACTGTAGTGAAACACTTGGGGGTTCAAAGTTCTCACAACACATCTAGATAAGTTCATTGAGGGGTCTAGTTTCCAATATGGGGTCACTTGTGGGGGGTTTCTACTGTTTAGGTACATTAGGGGCTCTGCAAACGCAATGTGACGCCTGCAGACCAATCCATCTAAGTCTGCATTCCAAATGATGCTCCTTCCCTTCCGAGCCCTCCCATGCGCCCAAACGGTGGTTCCCCCCCACATATCGGGTATCAGCGTACTCAGGACAAATTGGACAACAACATTTAGGGTCCAATTTTTCCTGCTAACCTTGGAAAAATACAAAACTGGGGGCTAAAATATAATTTTTGTGGAAAAAAAAATATTTTTTATTTGCATGGCTCTGCGTTATAAACTGTAGTGAAATACTTGGGGGTTCAAAGCTCTCACAGCACATCAAGATGAGTTCCTTAGGGGGTCTACTTTCCAAAATGGTGTCACTTGTGGGGGGTTTCTACTGTTTAGGTACATTACGGGCTCTGCAAACGCAATGTGACGCCTGCAGACCATTCCATCTAAGTCTGCATTCCAAATGGCGCTCCTTCCCTTCCGAACCCTCCCATGCGCCCAAACGGTGGTTCCCCCCCACATATGGGGTATCAGCGTACTCAGGACAAATTGGACAACAACTTTTGGGGTCCAATTTCTCCTGTTACCCTAGGGAAAATACAAAACTGGGGGCTAAAAAATAATTTTTGTGGGAAAAAAATTTTGTTTTATTTTTATGGCTCTGCATTATAAACTTCTGTGAAGCCCTTGGTGGGTCAAAGTGCTCACCACACATCCAGATAAGTTCCTTAGGGGGTCTACTTTCCAAAATGGTGTCACTTGTGGGGGGTTTCAATGTTTAGGCACACCAGTGGCTCTCCAAACGCAACATGGCGTCCCATCTCAATTCCTGTCAATTTTGCATTGAAAAGTCAAACGGCGCTCCTTCCCTTCCGAGCTCTCCCATGCGCCCAAACAGTGGTTTACTGCCACATATGGGGTATCAGCGTACTCGGGACAAATTGGACAACAACTGTTGAGGTCCAATTTCTTCTCTTACCCTTGGAAAAATAAAAAATTGGGGGCAAAAATATAATTTTTGTGAAAAAATATGATTTTTTATTTTTACGGTTCTGCATTATAAACTTCTGTGAAGCACTTGGTGGGTCAAAGTGCTCACCACACCTCTAGATAAGTTCCTTAGGGGGTCTACTTTCCAAAATGGTGTCACTTGTGGGGGGTTTCAATGTTTAGGCACATCAGTGGCTCTCCAAACGCAACATGGCGTCCCATCTCAATTTCTGTCAATTTTGCATTGAAAAGTCAAACTGCGCTCCTTCCCTTCCGAGCTCTCCCATGCGCCCAAACAGTGGTTTACTGCCACATATGGGGTATCAGCGTACTCAGGACAAATTGGACAACAACTTTTGAGGTCCAATTTCTTCTCTTACCCTTGGAAAAATAAAAAATTGGGGGCAAAAATATAATTTTTGTGAAAAAATATGATTTTTTATTTTTACGGTTCTGCATTATAAACTTCTGTGAAGCACTTGGTGGGTCAAAGTGCTCACCACACATCCAGATAAGTTCCTTAGGGGGTCTACTTTCCAAAATGGTGTCACTTGTGGGGGGTTTCAATGTTTAGGCACATCAGTGGCTCTCCAAACGCAACATGGCGTCCCATCTCAATTCCTGTCAATTTTGCATTGAAAAGTCAAATAGCGCTCCTTCCCTTCCGAGCTCTCCCATGCGCCCAAACAGTGGTTTACTGCCACATATGGGGTATCAGCGTACTCAGGACAAATTGGACAACAACTTTTTGGGTCCAATTTCTCCTGTTACCCTTGGTAAAATAAAACAAATTGGAGCTGAAGTAAATTTTTTGTGTAAAAAAGTTAAATGTTCATTTTTATTTAAACATTCCAAAAATTCCTATTAAACACCTGAAGGGTTAATAAACTTCTTGAATGTGGTTTTGAGCACCTTGAGGGGTGCAGTTTTTAGAATGGTGTCACACTTGGGTATTTTCTATCATATAGACCCCTCAAAATGACTTCAAATGAGACGTGGTCCCTAAAAAAAAATGGTGTTGTAAAAATGAGAAATTGCTGGTCAACTTTTAACCCTTATAACTCCCTAACAAAAAAAAAAATTGGTTCCAAAATTATGCTGATGTAAAGGAGACATGTGGGAAATGTTACTTATTAAGTATTTTGTGTGACATATCTCTGTGATTTAATTGCATAAAAATTCAAAGTTTGAAAATTGCGAAATTTTCAAAATTTTCGCCAAATTTCCGTTTTTTTCACAAATAAACGCAGGTACTATCAAAGAAATTTTACCACTATCATGAAGTACAATATGTCACGAGAAAACAATGTCAGAATCACCAGGATCCGTTGAAGCGTTTCGGAGTTATAACCTCATAAAGGGACAGTGGTCAGAATTGTAAAAATTGGCCTGGTCATTAACGTGCAAACCACCCTTGGGGGTAAAGGGGTTAAAGGATCTTGGGAATGTTAATCTTGAAAAATAGAAGGCTAAGAGGAGACTTAATAATTGTCTACAAATATCTGAAGGGATGTCACAGTGTAGAGGGATCATCATTATTCTCATTTGCACATGGAAACACGAGAAGCAGTGGAATGAAACTGAAAGGGAGAAGAAACAGATTAGATGTTAGAAAAAACTTTTTGACAGTGAGGGTGATCAATGAGTGGAAAAGTCTGGCACAAGCGGTGGTGAGAAGGGTTGAGCGACTTTTACTTTTTTAGGGTAGAGTCAGGTTTCGCAAAACCTGACTATTTCTAAAGTCGAGTCGAGTGAAATCGGCCGATTATGGCGAAAAGTCGGGGATCGACCGAAACCCAATGCAAAGTCAATGGGTTGGTTTTTTTTTTGTTTTTTTTTCCTCTCTCTCTCATAAAATGCCCTCAATGCCACCCCACCACATGAAGTCCTCACAGCATATGATACCCTCACTGCCCTTCTACACAGCATGATTAAACCCCACATACAGTATGATTCCTTCCGCAAGCCCCACAAAATATGAAAGCCCTACGGCTTCCCACACATTATGATGCCTGAGAATGCAGATACCATTGAAATAAAGATAGTGAAGGAGGGACAGGAGGGATCCAGCATGGTGCGGGACCCCACTGTTTCCAGCTCTCCTGGGAATATAGGCCCAGCAGGAATAGCAAAGGGGCCACAGCTTTCCCAGGTCTGATCTCCATCTTCTGCACATGGACGGTATAGGGCAGTGTATCCAAGGGACACATTCTGAATGACAACAATGTTATTTCACATATGACTACAGTGCAGAAAAGGGTGAGTGGGGGAGTAGAAAGCATTGCCCACCCATACAATAAGTAAACAGTGGCTTAATAGGATGAGATCTTCTGCGTCCTGTATTACCTAAGGGTACCGTCACACAGTGAAATTTTGATCGCTACGACGGCACGATTCGTGACGTTCGAGCGATATATCTGTGACGTTCGAGCGATATCGCAATGTCTGACACGCTCCTGCGATCAGGGACCCCGCTGAGAATCGTACGTCGTAGCAGATCGTTTGAAACTTTCTTTCGTCGTCTAGTGTCCCGCTGTGGCGGCATGATCGCATGGTGTAACATATATCGTATACGATGTGCGCATAGTAACCAACGGCTTCTACATCGCACATAAGTCATGAAATTATCGCTCCAGCGTCGTACATTGCAAAGTGTGACAGCAGTCTACGACGCTGGAGCGATATTGTTACGACGCTGGAGCGTCACGGATCGTACCGTTGTAGCGATCAAAATTTCACTGTGTGATGGTACCCTAACTCCTCATCAACAAGTCCAGCGTACCTTGGAAAGTTCCTGCTTCTCAATTCCTTGATGAAGTTAGCGCTTCCGGTCTGCACGAGCTTCCCCACTTCCTTGCTCACACAAGGATCTTGCTTTAAAGTCCCCCGTCTTTTCTTCACTGAATTAACGGAAGATTGCAGAGTTAGTATGAGAGTGAAAGACTGTACAAATCTGCAGCTATGCACTCTGGGAATTAAAGTGATTGCGTCAGCTTCTTCCTGCAAATTATACCAATGCTTGTGCCTGGTGGGGGACTTACACAGGAGTGTGCAGGTGTCTAAGTGGCCTTCGAAAGGTCTGAGAAATTGAACTTTTAACCTATATGCTAATGAAGTCACAAGTGCCTAAAGGGCGGACACAGGCCCAAACTGAAAAGTGCTCTGCCTTTTGCATGTGTCGACCCAGTATAAAACCCAACATGCGCAAGATTTTGAAGCTTCAGACAGTGATGAACAATGGAGCAGTCAAATCAGACGTAGGATGGTGTAGGGTTAAACAAGGAAAGTCTGAGCACTTGCCCCTGCCCGGCACTACTATTAAAAGGCAAAGAGGAGCCCTTAAAAGGGTCCTCCCCCCAATGTCCCAAAGTCAGGTGGGTGTGCCCCTCAAAAGGTAAGGAAAAGTACTTACTGACTGACGGACCATGAGTGATCTGGCAATTCGGGCAATGATACAAGTCAATATCAGATGCGTTTTCCTCCTCGACACCAACACAACTGTCAAGAAGAGAGGAGGGTGTTAGCCATAGTGTGACTCACAGCCTCCCTGCACATCAGCCATATAGAGAGGGGTCAGCTTCAATATAGGAATACCCGACTTACTAGAGGTCTGAATAATATGTCAAATTCCTCCCAGCGCCCCTGCAGATTGTCAGGAGACCACCATTGCTACCAATAGGGTCTACAATAATGGCATAGTAAGGAATTGTCAACCAAACACATCATGTCCCTTTAAGAAAGCAAAGCACAACCTACCTGCCGTGGAACCAGTCTTGGCAGACATCGCATTCGATCATGAAGCGGGTGACATCATACGGCAGACGGCACAAGCAGTAGACTGGCACAGACGCCATCCTGCGAGGGTCACTGCACACAGGGGTTAGGAGCTGCTTCTTAATCTGCCCTCAGTCGGTGACTGACACATGGACGATACAAGGGATTCTCTAATCTGCCGCTACCAGTAAATGGTTCTCATGAGAGGAATATTGTGGAGGAACCCTGCAGAGAGAAGACAGAGGATGCGTTAATCTACATCCATAGCCACTAAAGGGGTCCTCCGGGGCTGTCCTAATGATGACCTATTGAGAAACCGCCAGTCATAATAAACACTGGATCTTCAAAGGATGTAACATGGGAGCCCACAGCATGTTATGGGGCACCAGGACAAGCTCTATTATAGGGTATGTGACGGGTACAGCAGTGGACTGGAATCATAAGGACACTATTATAGAGGAACTTGGCTGGCAAGATATTGGCACCATAACAGCAGCTCCGGCAGACACTACAAGGGTATGTGCACACAACATCTATCTCATCTCCGCTCCGAAGCCTGCTGGAACAAAATGCTAAGAGCCAAGAAAAGAATGAGTATTAGCTCTGAAATGGAAAAAACACTCAACGGGCACAAGTTCAAGAGGTTAGAAGTGACCGGTCCATTCTTCAGGCACTCGCTATTGTATTCATAATGGAAAATATCTCATACAGGAGAACAAAGGAGCTTACAGATAACAAGTTTAAAAAGTACAAAATTTTATTAAGACACTGAAAAACACACACTGACAAGTACATACATGAAATAAAATAAGGACACTAAAGACCATCCCTATACCCCATCCTATCCAAGGAGTAATGCAATGTGCTGGTAAAGCAGAGGAACAACCGTGTGCCTATATGGACAATGGGTCAATGTAAGCCATAGACCTCACAAAAGTGCATATGAGGTCAAGGATAGCAGCCAAAGTAACGCTGAATAGTACTATCCAAAAAGCGATCCAAAGTCCAGGGCATACTACAAAGAGATCTACCAGACTGCCAGTAATGTAAATGCCACTAGCGTAAAGAGCGCAGTACAGATAATCTCCGATGGTTCCTCTTACCCAGGTAGAGAGATGGATAACGTTAGGCGAGACCTAACGTTATCCATCTCTCTACCTGGGTAAGAGGAACCACCATCGTTGGCATCACATGGCAGGAACTAGTGGCACCATGGTTGGCATCACATGGCATGAACACCATGGTTGGCATCACATGGCAGGCAATAGTATGGGGGCACCATGGTTAGCATCACATGGCAGGCACTAGTATAAGGGCACCATCATTGGCACTAGTATAGTGGCACCATGGTTGGCATTACATATCAGGCATTAATTAGCATAAGGGCACCATGATTGACATATAATGGCAGGAACTAGTATAGTGGCACCACATGGCAGGAACTAGTATAGTGGCACCGTGGTTGGCTTCACATGGCAGGCAATAGTATAGGGGCACCATGGTTGGCATTATATGGCAAGAACTAGTATAGCGGCACCATGGTTGGCATCACATGGCAGAAACTAGTATAGTGGCATCATGGTTACATTACTTGTACGATGGACTCCTCGCCAGAGACGGACTACACCTCAACAAACCTGGGAAACACACATTCGCCAGAAGACTCGCTACACTCATCAGGAGGGCGTTAAACTAGAAGAAGAGGGGACGGGAAGAAAAACATTAGACTTGAACAAAGAAGATCCAGGAAAACATACTCAGAAGGGAGGTAAGAACATTTCTAAAACAATCCACAGTGAGGAGATTGGAACAAAACAAAATCCTCTAAACTGCATGCTCGCCAACGCCAGAAGCCTGACAAACAAGATGGAAGAACTAGAAGCAGAAATATCTACAGGTAACTTTGACATAGTGGGAATAACCGAGACATGGTTAGATGAAAGCTATGACTGGGCAGTTAACTTACAGGGTTACAGTCTGTTTAGAAAGGATCGTAAAAATCGGAGAGGAGGAGGGGTTTGTCTCTATGTAAAGTCTTCTCTAAAGTCCACTTTAAGGGAGGATATTAGCGAAGGAAATGAGGATGTCGAGTCCATATGGGTCGAAATTCATGGAGGGAAAAATGGTAACAAAATTCTCATTGGGGTCTGTTACAAACCCCCAAATATAACAGAAACCATGGAAAGTCTACTTCTAAAGCAGATAGATGAAGCTGCAACCCATAATGAGGTCCTGGTTATGGGGGACTTTAACTACCCGGATATTAACTGGGAAACAGAAACCTGTGAAACCCATAAAGGCAACAGGTTTCTGCTAATAACCAAGAAAAATTATCTTTCACAATTGGTGCAGAATCCAACTAGAGGAGCAGCACTTTTAGACCTAATACTATCTAATAGACCTGACAGAATAACAAATCTGCAGGTGGTCGGGCATCTAGGAAATAGCGACCACAATATTGTGCAGTTTCACCTGTCTTTCACTAGGGGGACTTGTCAGGGAGTCACAAAAACACTGAACTTTAGGAAGGCAAAGTTTGACCAGCTTAGAGATGCCCTTAATCTGGTAGACTGGGACAATATCCTCAGAAATGAGAATACAGATAATAAATGGGAAATGTTTAAGAACATCCTAAATAGGCAGTGTAAGCGGTTTATACCTTGTGGGAATAAAAGGACTAGAAATAGGAAAAACCCAATGTGGCTAAACAAAGAAGTAAGACAGGCAATTAACAGTAAAAAGAAAGCATTTGCACTACTAAAGCAGGATGGCACCATTGAAGCTCTAAAAAACTATAGGGAGAAAAATACTTTATCTAAAAAACTAATTAAAGCTGCCAAAAAGGAAACAGAGAAGCACATTGCTAAGGAGAGTAAAACTAATCCCAAACTGTTCTTCAACTATATCAATAGTAAAAGAATAAAAACTGAAAATGTAGGCCCCTTAAAAAATAGTGAGGAAAGAATGGTTGTAGATGACGAGGAAAAAGCTAACATATTAAACACCTTCTTCTCCACGGTATTCACGGTGGAAAATGAAATGCTAGGTGAAATCCCAAGAAACAATGAAAACCCTATATTAAGGGTCACCAATCTAACCCAAGAAGAGGTGCGAAACCGGCTAAATAAGATTAAAATAGATAAATCTCCGGGTCCGGATGGCATACACCCACGAGTACTAAGAGAACTAAGTAATGTAATAGATAAACCATTATTTCTTATTTTTAGTGACTCTATAGAGACAGGGTCTGTTCCGCAGGACTGGCGCATAGCAAATGTGGTGCCAATATTCAAAAAGGGCTCTAAAAGTGAACCTGGAAATTATAGGCCAGTAAGTCTAACCTCTATTGTTGGTAAAATATTTGAAGGGTTTCTGAGGGATGTTATTCTGGATTATCTCAATGGGAATAACTGTTTAACTCCATATCAGCATGGGTTTATGAGAAATCGCTCCTGTCAAACCAATCTAATCAGTTTTTATGAAGAGGTAAGCTATAGGCTGGACCACGGTGAGTCATTGGACGTGGTATATCTCGATTTTTCCAAAGCGTTTGATACCGTGCCGCACAAGAGGTTGGTACACAAAATGAGAATGCTTGGTCTGGGGGAAAATGTGTGTAAATGGGTTAGTAACTGGCTTAGTGATAGAAAGCAGAGGGTGGTTATAAATGGTATAGTCTCAAACTGGGTCGCTGTGACCAGTGGGGTACCGCAGGGGTCGGTATTGGGACCTGTTCTCTTCAACATATTCATTAATGATCTGGTAGAAGGTTTACACAGTAAAATATCGATATTTGCAGATGATACAAAACTATGTAAAGCAGTTAATACAAGAGAAGATAGTATTCTGCTACAGATGGATCTGGATAAGTTGGAAACTTGGGCTGAAAGGTGGCAGATGAGGTTTAACAATGATAAATGTAAGGTTATACACATGGGAAGAAGGAATCAATATCACCATTACACACTGAACGGGAAACCACTGGGTAAATCTGACAGGGAGAAGGACTTGGGGATCCTAGTTAATGATAAACTTACCTGGAGCAGCCAGTGCCAGGCAGCAGCTGCCAAGGCAAACAGGATCATGGGGTGCATTAAAAGAGGTCTGGATACACATGATGAGAGCATTATACTGCCTCTGTACAAATCCCTAGTTAGACCGCACATGGAGTACTGTGTCCAGTTTTGGGCACCGGTGCTCAGGAAGGATATAATGGAACTAGAGAGAGTACAAAGGAGGGCAACAAAATTAATAAAGGGGATGGGAGAACTACAATACCCAGATAGATTAGCGAAATTAGGATTATTTAGTCTAGAAAAAAGACGACCGAGGGGCGATCTAATAACCATGTATAAGTGTATATAAGGGGACAATACAAATATCTCGCTGAGGATCTGTTTATACCAAGGAAGGTGACGGGCACAAGGGGGCATTCTTTGCGTCTGGAGGAGAGAAGGTTTTTCCACCAACATAGAAGAGGATTCTTTACTGTTAGGGCAGTGAGAATCTGGAATTGCTTGCCTGAGGAGGTGGTGATGGCGAACTCAGTCGAGGGGTTCAAGAGAGGCCTGGATGTCTTCCTGGAGCAGAACAATATTGTATCATACAATTATTAGGTTCTGTAGAAGGACGTAGATCTGGGGATTTATTATGATGGAAAATAGGCTGAACTGGATGGACAAATGTCTTTTTTCGGCCTTACTATGTTACTATGGTTGGCATCATATGGCAGGAACTAGTATAGTAGAACCATGGTTGGCTTCACATGGCAAGCAATAGTATAGCAGCATCATGGTTGGCATCACATGGCAGGAACTAGTATAGTGGCACCATGGTTGGCATCACATGGCAGGCAATAGTATAGTGGCACCATGGTTGGCTTCACATGGCAGGAACCAGTATAATGGCACCATGGTTGGCTTCACATGGCAAGAACTAGTATAGTGGCACCATGGTTGGCTTCACATGGCAGGAACTAGTATAGGGACACTAGCAGAACATGATCTTTTAAGACAGTCACAGTGGGTGGCATCACATGAGCACACAGACAATCGTTATATGGCACCATGAGTAGTATGGCAGATTAATATAAAGGCACTGCAGGTGGTGAAGGGGGACTCCACAGGGGCACAGATGTGCCAGTCCGGTCATTAGTAGGTGCCCTGCGGCTGCATCACTACACAGGGGTCATGTGGGTAATGTCGCATGTAATGATGGGGGTGATGATGATGAGGGTGGTTGTCTCTCTGCTGGCTGTGATTATGATGATAACAGTGATGACAATGTTTGGGGTGATGATCTCTCCGCCGGCTGTGACGTGTTACCACAGGGGCAGTGCACACATTGCGTTATGAAGGGTCCGAACTTCCCAGCAGTCGCTCTTTTCCCAGCCGCTGTGTGCTGTGTCGGGCCCGGCCGCGGGTTTTACCTGAGGCCGAGGCCTGTGCGGCGCCCCTGCTCCAGCGGAGGTCAGAGCCGTGCGCTCCGGGGAGAAGCGGCCGGAGGAGCGGGAGGGCTGCAGCCGGTCAGGGACTGAGCTGAGAGCGGTAAAACCCAGTCTGGGACCGCGGAAACCGCGGCATTTGCGGCGGACGGGGCTTGGGCCTTCGCGACGCCATTAACTTGCTAGCTCCGCCCAGACTCAGCAACCTGTGTACATCAATAAAGTTTATTCAAACTCCGTCGTCTGCTGGGCGCCATATTGGTGGTGGCAGAGCATTAGTCATTGATGCTGGCTGTGCAGGCTCCTGCTGGGGGCGCACGTCACTGCGTAGGTCATAGCAACAGGTGTAGGCCAGTGCCCCTGGATATCATGATGATATTAGCTTCTCATTCACAGAAAAATACATTTTCCCCACTAGTTTATTAATGACAATGTATCATCTGCGAGGCGATGTGAAGGGTTAAATAATATTGGGCCACAACCCTCATCTTGTAAACAGAAGTGAAGCTCCACCTCAAAATACATGATCAAGGACAGGCTGGTTCAAAACATTTCAGGGCACAAAAGTTGACAGACGGACACTGACTGGCATAACTGGTTTTACAAAGAATTACTGGACTTCTAGTGAGACCCCCTTTGTGCCCCTTACAAAACCAAAATGCCCCCTGGACATTAATAAAGCTCCAGCCTCATTAGCATTAGATAATAAACCTACAGTGGTTGGAATCTTCAGTGATGGCGCTCATCCAGGAGATGGCATCCGGAGTTACCTATCTGGGCCCTGGCACCAGGCGATGCCCCTTCTGCCTCAGCCGACCCCTCTGCTCGTCAGGTCAGCATAGTAACCCGCTGCACGTCTCTACTGAACCAACTCTGCTGTACCGGTACCAGCTCTGCTTCAAGTACATCCCATTGCTCATTATCTCAGCCCATTCATCGTCTCAGCTCATCAAACGTGTGAGGTGTCTACATACTAATAACAGGGCAAAGCATACATGTGGCATGTATAAATTTGGGCACCCCTGGTCAAAATTACTGTTATTGTGAGCAGTTGAGAATGTTAACCCCCTTAGTGATGAAGCAAAATTTTAAAAACCTGACCAATGTCACTTTATGTGGTAATAACTCTGGGACGCTTTGACAAATTCCAGAGATTTTGAGATTGTTTTTTTGTGACACATTATACTTTATGATAATGGTATATTTAGGTTGATATGTTTTGTGTTTATAAAAAATATCAATAAAAAGCTGGAAGGAAAGTAAAAGCGCAATAGGGTCTTACCTAGGTATTAAGAGATACCGTATTTTTCGGACTATAAGACGCACCGGACCATAAGGCGCACCCCAAATTTGGGGTGAAAATTGCAGAAAAAAAGATTTTTTATAAGATGGGGTCCGTCTTATTGTCCGAATTTACAGTATCTTACCTGAGGGCTGGCGGTGGCAGAGCAGGGTCACAGGAGGCATGGTGTCGGCAGAGGTGAGGAGGTGCTGGGATGAGGAGGTGCTGGGATGAGGAGGCGCAGTGAGAGGTATGGCGTGAGAGGGGTCCCTTTCCCCGGTATGGTGATGCAGCAGCTCGGTAAGCAGCAGAGCCGGTTGAATCCTGCGGTGGCAGAGGTGTGGCGGCAGAGAAGGCGCAGTAAGCGGGGTCCCTTTCTCCGGTGAGGTGATGCAGCAGCCCGGTAAGCAGCAGAGCCGGGTGAATCCTGTTGCTATCGGTGGGTGCGGCCATCTTCCTGAGGCCGCGCGTGTGCAGATGAAGCGCTCTACTTCCCGGGGCTTCAGGAAAATGGCCGTGCGTGCGCAGATGGAGATCGCGGCGGCCATTTTCCTGAAGCCCCGGGAAGCAGAGCACTCCATCTGCGCACGCGCGGCCTCAGGAAAATGGCCGCCACCACCGATAACAACAGGATTCACCGGCTCTGCTGCTTACCGGGCTGCTGCATCACCTCACCGGAGAAAGGGACCCCGCTTACTGCGTCTCCTCTGCCGCCACACCTCTGCCGCCGCACCTCTGCCGCCACGGTAAGCCTGCATTGCGACTATTAGACGCATCCCCCATTTTCCCCCCTTTTTTGGGGGGGGAAAAGTGCATCTTGTAGTCTGAAAAATACGGTACCTCTAATCAGATTTTACTCACCAGATAGAGCCCAAACACAGGCTCATAGAAATATTAGCTGCTGCAGATCTACCGATCTCCTCGTGACCGGCCAGAGGAAAGCACAAGATATATACTTTTTGTGGTTTCCTGATGAAGGAGTCATAGTACTCCGAAACGCGTTGAATAAAGCCACTTTTTCATCTGAATATCCATTTGGACTTATGTCTTTCAAGCAGCAGTTAATTCACCTTTTTATCCCATTTTTTTAATAAAAGATATCAGAAATTTGACAAAAATGTAAAACAAAATAGCAATTTTCAAACTTTGAATGATTATCTCTTTAATTCAGTCATACCATAGCAAAACATTAATAAATAACATTTCCCTTATGTGTGCTTTACCTCAGCGCCATTTGTAAAATGTTATTTTATTTTGAATAAATTTGACCTATTGAATAAACTATCAGCAATAGGTCCTCTACCAGAAGGAACCATCCTGGCCACCACGGATGTGGAATCTTTGTACTCCAATATCCCACACCAGGATGGATTAAATGCCTGCAAACTCTTCCTGGAAAACACAGGGACTGAGGCAAATTCTGTGGTGAAACTTATAAAATTCATCCTCACCCACAATTACTTTGAGTTTGACAAGATCTATCTACAGGAGACTGGCACAGCAATGGGAAGTAAAATGGCCCCACAGTATGCACATTTTTTCATGGCCAAGCTTGAAAGCAACTTTTTGTTCTCATGTCCCATCAGGCCTCTGGCCTACTACCGCTACATTGATGATGTTTTAACCCCTTTCTGCCAGCTGACGGAATAGTACGTCAGCTGGCAGATCCCCTGCTTTGAGGTGGGCTCCGGCGGTGAGCCCACCTCAAAGCCGCGACATGTCAGCTGTTTTGTACAGCTGACATGTGCGCGCAATGAGCGCGAGCAGAATCGCGATCCGCCCGCGCCCATTAACTAGTTAAATGCCGCCGTCAAGCGCTGACAGCGGCATTTAACTAGCGCTCCCGGCCGCGCGGCCGGGACTCCTCGCACTGCGGACCCCCGTCACATGATCGGGGGTCAGCAGTGCATCGCCATAACAACCAGAGGTCTCCTTGAGACCTCTATGGTTGTTGATGGCCGATTGCTTTGAGCGCCACCCTGTGGTCGGCGTTCAAAGCAACCCTGCATTTCTGCTACATAGAGGTGATCTGTACTTCACCTCTATGTAGCAGAGCCGATCGAGTTATGCATGCTTCTAGCCTCCTGTGGAGGCTATTGAAGCATGCCAAAATTAAAAAAAAAAAGTGATTAAAAATATAAAAAAAATAAAAAATATATAAAAGTTCAAATCACCCCCCTTTCGCCCCAATCAAAATAAAACAATTAAAAAAAAATCAAACATACACATATTTGGTATCGCCGCGTTCAGAATCGCCTGATCTATCAATAAAAACAAAGGATTAACCTGACCGCTAAATGACATAGCGAGAAAAAAATCAAAACGCCAAAATAACGTTTTTTTGGTCGCCGCGACATTGCATTAAAATGCAATAACGGGCGATCAAAAGAACGTATCTACACCAAAATGGTATCATTAAAAACGCCAGCTCGGCACGCAAAAAATAAGCCCTCACCTGACCCCAGATCACGAAAGTTGGAGACGCTACGGGTATCGGAAAATCGCGCATTTTTTTTTTTTTTTTTTAGCAAAATTTGGAATTTTTTTTCACCACTTAGATAAAAAATAACGTAGACATGTTTGCTGTCTATGAACTCGTAATGACCTGGAGAATCATAATGGCAGGTTAGTTTTAGCATTTAGTGAACCTAGCAAAAAAGCCAAACAAAAAACAAGTGTGAGATTGCACTTTTTTTGCAATTTCATCACACTTGGAATTTTTTTCCCGTTTTCTGTTACATGGCATGGTAAAATCAATGGTATCTTTCAAAAGTACATCTCGTCCCACAAAAAATAAGCCCTCACATGGCCATATTGACGGAAAAACAAAAAAGTTATGGCTCTGGGAAGGAGGGGAGCAAAAAACGAAAATGAAAAAGGGGAAAAAGCCCTGGGGGTGAAGGGGTTAATCATCTGGACGGAGTCTGAGCCACAGCTAATGACGTTCCATGAACAGTTTAATCAATTTCATCCTACCTTCAACTTGACACTCAACTACTCCTGTACTGAAATTAACTTTTTGGACACCATCATTAAGCTGCAGAACAATAAAATAGAGACATCCCTGTATCAGAAGCCAATCGACCGTCCAACGTACCTTAAATGGGACAGTTTCCATCCAAAACACAAAAAAACTCTATTGTCTACAGCCAAGCCATCAGATACAATCGCATATGTTCCAACCCCATGGATAGGGATGAAGACCTTGGTTGCCTCAGAAAGACCTTTTTGAATCAGGGCTACCATCCAAGAACAATTGAAAATCAGATTACAAGAGCAACTAGAATATCAAGGAATCACCTGCTACATTGCAAAGCTAAAGAAGAAAATAACCGGGTACCTCTGGTAGTTATCTACAATCCAAATCTGGAGGTGCTAGGGGGAGCTGCACGGAAATTACAACCTTTACTACAAAAAGATGCCTGCTTACAATCCATTTTTCCAGACCCCCCACTACTGTGTTTTAGGCAGCCCCCAAATCTAAGAAGCATCATTGTCAAGAGCTTCATGTCCTCTCCAAAAGCAGCAGGTACCTTTCCTTGCAACCAGAAAAAATGTAAAACCTGTCCATTTATAATGACCACGGACAAGATAAAGATCCCCAATTCACATCAGGACTACAAGATCCCAGGTACTTTCAGCTCCGTCACTTCTAATGTGGTATACCTAATTATTTGTACTAAATGTCCAACTGGGGGTCTGTATGTGAGGGAGACAGGGCAAAAGCTTAGAACAAGAATGAATTCTCACTGCCACACAATAAGAGAAAAAAGAATGGATCTACCTGTGGCAATACATTTTTGTCTCCCAAATCATAACATTATGGACATGAAATTACTTGTGTTAAAAGGTAGTTTCAAATCTAAGAGAGACAGAAAAGTATGGGAATATAAACTGATGACGACCTTTGACAGTCTTAAGGCAGGAATGAATGTGTTGCACGGATTTATGTCTTTTTACATCAACTAAGGAACTTGCTCCTCAGACTATGAGGGGTCATCACAACAGAACCAGACCCCAATCAGAGAACAATAAAACATTCCTTATCTAAGAACTGGCCCAATATTTATGGACATAACTGTTTATCACTCATGGTAATTCTGCTTCATGTCACCTGTCTTATCCATGGGTTTTCCTTTTTTTTCTGTGCTATGTTATGCATAAATATGTGATTCTTCAGAATTTCTTTTAGTCTTTGCCTGATGAAGTCTCGAAAGCTTGCAATTTGTTACCATCTTTTCAGTTTGCCATTAAAAGGTATCAACCACTGTGGACTCTCAAATCCACTGGCTAACACGGTACCAAGATATATATATCTTTCCTGTATTTATTTTGTTAGCATTTTAGGAGGTTTGAAAATGTAGCAGTCATTTTTAATTTTTTTCATGGAAATTTACCCAAAATTTTTTTAGGGACCTATCCAGGTTTGAAGTCACTTTAGGGGTCCTATATATTGGAAAAACCTCCAAAGTGATACCATTTTAAAAACAGCACCCCTTGACATATTCAAATTTGCCATCACGCAGTTTATTAACCCTTCAGGTGATTTTCAGGAATTAATGCAAAGTGGCATGACAGGAATGAAAAAGTGTATTTTTACCATCTAAATGTCGCTAACCTTTGAATAGATTACTTCAGCCGTCAGACTCTAAGGCCGCTATTTTCTCGTGAATTGCCATGGTAAACATCAGGACCACACAATCATGATCTCAGAATGCCGATGGGGATAAAGAGGGAGAAGTCACACTGTTTTAAACATTTATATGATATAGTCATTATTGACAGCAGCATCTAAGGGGTTAAACAGATATGGACGATGCTAAAGCTGATCGTGGCTGATGCAGCAAGTTGTCAGCTATAGTGTACAGCCGACGGCTGATGCATTGTCACCTGTATGGGGATGCTATTCTCTTACATCACAGGTCAGTAAAAAAGATGTATTGACGGTCATTAAGGGGTTAAAGATGAAATTATCTCTAAAAGGCCTGAAGTTAAAGATGACACATTTCTTTTGTATTTTACGCAAAAAAAAAAAAAAAATATATATATATATATATATATATATATATATATACAGTGGGGCAAAAAAGTATTTAGTCAGTCAGCAATAGTGCAAGTTCCACCACTTAAAAAGATGAGAGGCATCTGTAATTTACATCATAGGTAGACCTCAACTATGGGAGACAAACTGAGAAAAAAAAATCCAGAAAATCACATTGTCTGTTTTTTTAACATTTTATTTGCATATTATGGTGGAAAATAAGTATTTGGTCAGAAACAAAATTTCATCTCAATACTTTGTAATATATCCTTTGTTGGCAATGACAGAGGTCAAACGTTTTCTGTAAGTCTTCACAAGGTTGCCACACACTGTTGTTGGTATGTTGGCCCATTCCTCCATGCAGATCTCCTCTAGAGCAGTGATGTTTTTGGCTTTTCGCTTGGCAACACGGACTTTCAACTCCCTCCAAAGGTTTTCTATAGGGTTGAGATCTGGAGACTGGCTAGGCCACTCCAGGACCTTGAAATGCTTCTTACGAAGCCACTCCTTCGTTGCCCTGGCGGTGTGCTTTGGATCATTGTCATGTTGAAAGACCCAGCCACGTTTCATCTCCAATGCCCTTGCTCATGGAAGGAGGTTTGCACTCAAAATCTCACGATACATGGCCCCATTCATTCTTTCATGTACCCGGATCAGTCGTCCTGGCCCCTTTGCAGAGAAACAGCCCCAAAGCATGATGTTTCCACCACCATGCTTTACAGTAGGTATGGTGTTTGATGGATGCAACTCAGTATTCTTTTTCCTCCAAACACGACAAGTTGTGTTTCTACCAAACAGTTCCAGTTTGGTTTCATCAGACCATAGGACATTCTCCCAAAACTCCTCTGGATCATCCAAATGCTCTCTAGCAAACTTCAGACGGGCCCGGACATGTACTGGCTTAAGCAGTGGGACACGTCTGGCACTGCAGGATCTGAGTCCATGGTTGCGTAGTGTGTTACTTATGGTAAGCCTTGTTACATTGGTCCCAGCTCTCTGCAGTTCATTCACTAGGTCCCCCCGCGTGGTTCTGGGATTTTTGCTCACCGTTCTTGTGATCATTCTGACCCCACGGGGTGGGATTTTGCGTGGAGCCCCAGATCGAGGGAGATTATCAGTGGTCTTGTATGTCTTCCATTTTCTAATTATTGCTCCCACTGTTGATTTCTTCACTCCAAACTGGTTGGCTATTGCAGATTCAGTCTTCCCAGCCTGGTGCAGGGCTACAATTTTGTTTCTGGTGTCCTTTGACAGCTCTTTGGTCTTCACCATAGTGGAGTTTGGAGTCAGACTGTTTGAGGGTGTGCACAGGTGTCTTTTTATACTGATAACAAGTTTAAACAGGTGCCATTACTACAGGTAATGAGTGGAGGAAAGAGGAGACTCTAAAAGAAGAAGTTACAGGTCTGTGAGAGCCAGAAATCTTGATTGTTTGTTTCTGACCAAATACTTATTTTCCACCATAATATGCAAATAAAATGATAAAAAAACAGACAATGTGATTTTCTGGATATTTTTTTCTCAGTTTGTCTCCCATAGTTGAGGTCTACTTATGATGTAAATTACAGACGCCTCTCATCTTTTTAAGTGGTGGAACTTGCACTATTGCTGACTGACTAAATACTTTTTTGCCCCACTGTATATATATATATAAAAATAAGCAAATGAAGGCAGCACTCCAACTCCTCTTGAAGGTGAAAAAATGTGACTTTATTGAACCCACATCTCTGTGCACAGAGATGTGGGTTCAATAAAGTCACATTTTTTCACCTTCAAGAGGAGTTGGAGTGCTGCCTTCATTTGCTTATTTTTGTATACATGTGGGCAGATGAGTGGACCATCTTGCCCAGGAGGCCAGGCACCCACCGGTGAGCATTGTGCTGTTCCAATTTTTATGGTTTATATATATATATATATATATATATATATTCATCTTTTACATTTTAAAATGTACAAAAGTAAAATAGGCCAATGCTAAAGTTTGGGCACCCTGCATGGTTAGTACCGAGTAGCACCCCCTTTTGAAAGTATCATTGCTTGTAAACGCTTTTTGTAGCCAGAAGAGAGTATTTCAATGACTGTTTGAGGGATTTTCATCCATTATTCCTTAGAGAATTCCTCCAGTTCTGTGAGATTCCTGGGTTGTCTGGCTTCCTCTGCTATTTTGAGGTTCAGCCACAGATTTTCAATGATGTTCAGATGAGGGGACTGTGAGGGCCATTGTAAAACCTTCAGCTTGTGCCATTTGAGATCATCTATTGTGGATTTTGACGTGTGTTTAGGATCATTATTAGTGATGAGCGAATATACTCGTTGCTCGGGTTTTCCCAAGCACGCTCGGATGATCTTCGAGTATTTATGACTGTTCGGAGATTTAGTTTTCCTTGCCTCAGCTGGATGATTTACGGCTGTTAGCCACCCTGAGAACATATGGGGGTTGCCTGGTTGCTAGGGAATCCCCACGTGTAATTAAGTTGTCTAGTAGCTGTAAATCATTCAGCTGCGGCAAGGAAAACTAAATCTCCGAACAGTCATAAATACTCGGAGACCACCCGAGCGTGCTCAGGAAAACCCGAGCAAAGAGTATATTCGCTCATCACTAATCATTTCACACCTGATTGCCCTTAACTGGGGATATATTCACATGCAGGAGTCTGCTATAGACTCAGTCTGCTGCAAATCATCTTTTAACTTCCATCTTTTAAATTACATCTTTTTAATTATGATTCTGAATTAGACTGAATTCTAGAATGCATACTCATCACTACTACAATATTATCATCATCTGCACCATCTAATCGAGCTGTTCTCCTCTTCCCACAGGTATGCACTGACTTTACCCAGCTCTCCCTGGCTCCAGAATATCTCTGTATACTGCATTGATTTTCCATGGTATGCACTGACTTTACCCAGCTCTCCCTGGCTCCAGAATATCTCTGTATACTGCATTGATTTTCCATGGTATGCACTGACTTTACCCAGCTCTCCCTGGCTCCAGAATATCTCTGTATACTGCATTGATTTTCCATGGTATGCACTGACTTTACCCAGCTCTCCCTGGCTCCAGAATATCTCTGTATACTGCATTGATTTTCCATGGTATGCACTGACTTTACCCAGCTCTCCCTGGCTCCAGAATATCTCTGTATATTGCACTGGCTTTTCTATGCTTCCCCAGGATCTGAGTGTCTTGGTGCAGCACATATAATCCTTTTAGTATGCTTTCTTACCTATCAGCTTGTTTTCCATGACCTGTTTTGATGTATCTCATTGTGTGATCCTGGCATCTCTTTGAGTGGTCAGTCTTACCCCTCCCTCACTTTATGACCTTTGCTTAACTCTCTACATCTGGTCTCCCATACCCAGCCACCCCCTCATTCACACCTGATTGCCCTTAACTGGGGATATATTCACATGCAGGAGTCTGCTATAGACTCAGTCTGCTGCAAATCATCTTTTAACTTCCATCTTTTAAATTACATCTTTTAATTATGATTCTGAATTAGACTGAATTGGACTGGAATTGACTGGAAGGTAACAGAACACTAACCACTACAATGTTTCGGTTTCTTTTCTCTTTCACCCCCATACTACTTTCCTTCTTACAATCTCCTGCAATCCCTCCTCCTAGTAAGGAACTAGTCATTTCTTCCTCCATACTCCCCAGCCATCTCACCTTCTCCTCAGAACTGTTCCTCCACATACAATCCTTTTTCTCCAGACACACACGGCCACATCATGTCCTATCCTGCTCCCACCTTCTAATGATCTGTCTGTTACTCCTCATTGCTGGTGACTAGTGTTGAGCATTCCGATACCGCAAGTATCGGGTATCGGCCGATACTTGCGGTATCGGAATTCCGATACCGAGATCCGATATTTTTGTGATATCGGGTATCGGTATCGGAAGTGTAAAATAAAGAATTAAAATAAAAAATATTGTTATATTCACCTCTCCGGCGGCCCCTGGACATCAGCGGGAGGATCCGGCGTCCGGCACGGCTTCTTTCTTCAAAATGCGCGCCTTCAGGACCTGTGGAATGACGTCCCGGCTTCTGATTGGTCGCGTGCCGCCCATGTGACCGCCACGCGACCAATCAGAAGCCGCGACGTCATTCCTCAGCTAAAGTCCTAGAATGAGCGCCTTCTAGGACCTGAGGAATGACGTCGCGGCTTCTGATTGGTCGCGTGGCGGTCACATGGGCGGCACGCGACCAATCAGAAGCCGGGACGTCATTCCACAGGTCCTGAAGGCGCGCATTTTGAAGAAAGAAGCCGTGCCGGACGCCGGATCCTCCCGCTGATGTCCAGGGGCCGCCGGAGAGGTGAATATAACAATATTTTTTATTTTAATTCTTTATTTTACACTTTAATATGGATCCCAGGGCCTGAAGGAGAGTTTCCTCTCCTTCAGACCCTGGGATCCATGAGGATACCTTCCGATACTTGATGTCCCATTGACTTGTATTGGTATCGGATATCGGTATCGGCGATATCCGATATTTTTCGGGTATCGGCCGATACTATCCGATACCGATACTTTCAAGTATCGGACGGTATCGCTCAACACTACTGGTGACATATCCCCAAATCCCGGCCCTCCCCAATTCATCCCCACACTCGTTTCTAACCCCCTGCCACGATCCTCCGCACGTTTTCCCAACCACGACAACCTCATAACCATTCATCCAGCCCCCACTCCCCAGCTCCCCCTACTTGGAGCACTATGGAACGCACGCTCCATCTGCAACAAACTGCCATTTATCCATGACCTCTTCATCACCAACAAACTCTCCTTCCTCGGCCTCACTGAAACCTGGCTCACCCCCTCTGACTCGGCCTCTCCAGCTGCGCTCTCCTATGGCGGATTCCACCTCTCTCACACCCCTCGCCCCAGCAACAAACGCGGTGGAGGAGTTGGCTTGCTCCTGTCCGACACCTGCTCCTTTACTCCAATCCCGCTACCACCCTCCACTACTCTTCCCTCGTTTGAGGTGCACTCTGTCCGCATCTATTCCCCCTCCAACCTCCAGCTGGCTGTCATCTACCGCCCCCCAGAACTAGCCATCTCCACCTTTCTCGACCACTTCACCACCTGGCTACTTCATTTCCTCTCTGTTGACATCCCCACTATCATCATGGGTGATTTCAATGTCCCCATTGACACTTTCACCTCAGCTACCTCTAAACTTTTATCACTGACTGCCTCCTTTGGCCTCACTCAATGGTCCTCTGAGGCCACTCACAAAGATGGCCACACGCTGGACCTCATCTTCACCCGCCTCTGCTCCCTTACTAACCTCACTAACACACCCCTCCCCCTGTCTGACCACAACCTACTGACATTCTCGTCCCTCTCCTCTCCTAGTGTGCAACCCCCACTCCACAAACTCACTCACCCTCGCAGAAATCTCAAACATCTCAACTTACAATCACTCTCTGAGTCCCTTCTCCCTCTCACAGACATAGCTTCCCTTCATGACACAGACGCTGCTGCCACTTTTTATAACACCACAATAACAACAACACTCGATTCGGCCGCCCCACTCATGCATAGTAAAACTCGTACAATTAACAGGCAGCCCTGGCTGACCAGCCTGACCAAAGAATTGAGACGGGCTTCCAGGATTGCTGAGCGGAGATGGAAGCGATCCCACTCTGCCGACCACTTCACTGCATACAAGCAGTCCCTCGCCAGCTTCAAGTCTGCGCTCACTGCCGCAAAACAAACTTACTTCTCATCCCTCATATCCTCCCTGTCCCACAACCCTAAACAGCTTTTCAACACTTTCAATTCTCTACTCCGTCCCCCCGCACCTCCTCCCTCCCCCCTCATTTCTGCTGATGACTTCGCCTCTTTCTTTAAACAGAAGATCGATACGATCAGAGAAAGCTTTGGCCCACAGCGCCCACTGCCCCTCTTAGCTGCTCAACCCTGCTCCTCCAAAACCAGCTTCTCCACCATGACAGAAGATCAGCTCTCCACCCTCCTGTCAAGATCACACCTCACCACCTGCACGCTTGACCCGCTCCCATCCCACCTCATCCCTAACCTTTCCACGGTCTTCATCCCAACCCTAAAGCACCTCTTCAACCTCTCACTCACAACAGGTGTCTTTCCCTCATCCTTCAAGCATGCCAAGATCACACCCATCCTCAAAAAGCCCTCCCTCGACCCATCCTCTGTGTCTAGCTATCGCCCAATATCTCTTCTCCCTTATGCCTCCAAATTGCTGGAGCAACACGTCCATCTTGAACTGTCCTCCCACTTCTCCTCCTGCTCCCTCTTTGATCGGTTACAATCAGGCTTCCGTTCCCATCACTCAACTGAAACTGCCCTAACTAAAGTCACCAATGACCTACTAACTGCCAGGAGCAAGCGACACTACTCTGTCCTCCTTCTCCTGGACTTGTCTTCTGCCTTTGACACTGTAGATCACTCCCTTTTGCTACAAATCCTCTCATCCCTTGGCATCACAGACTTGGCCCTTTCCTGGATCTCGTCATATCTGACAGACCGAACATTCAGTGTCTCCCTCCCCCACACCACCTCCTCACTTCGCCCCTTGTCAGTCGGTGTTCCTCAAGGCTCTGTTCTAGGACCCCTACTCTTCTCCATCTACACTTTCGGCCTGGGACAGCTCATAGAATCCCACGGTATGCAGTACCATCTCTACGCTGACGACACGCAGATCTACCTCTCCGGACCTGACCTCTCCTCCTTGCTTACCAAAATCCCGCACTGTCTGTCTGCCATTTCAGCCTTCTTTTCTGCTCGCTTTCTACAACTGAACATGGACAAAACAGAATTCATCATCTTTCCCCCATCTCACTCTACCCCTCCACCAGACCTATCCATCAATGTCATTGGCTGCTCACTATCCCCAGTCCCACACGCCCGGTGCCTCGGGGTGATCCTCGACTCTGCCCTCTCTTTCAAGCCACATATCCAAGCCCTTGCCTCCTCCTGTCGTCTCAAACTCAAAAATATTTCCCGGATCCGTGCTTTCCTTGACCGCAACACTGCAAAAACGCTAGTGCATGCCCTTATCATCTCCCGCCTCGACTACTGCAACCTCCTACTCTCTGGACTCCCCTCTAGCACTCTGGCACCACTCCAATCCATCCTACACTCTGCTGCCCGACTAATCCACCTGTCCCCCCGCTATTCCCCAGCCTCTCCCCTGTGTCAAGCCCTTCACTGGCTTCCTATCGCCCAGAGACTCCAGTTCAAAACCCTCACACTGACATACAAAGCCATCCACAACCTGTCTCCTCCATACATCTGTGACATGGTCTCCCGGTACCTACCTACACGCGACCTCCGATCCTCCCAAGACCTCCTTCTCTACTCCCCTCTCATCTCTTCTTCCCATAACCGCATCCAAGACTTCTCCCGTGCTTCCCCCATACTCTGGAACTCTCTACCCCAACACATCAGACTTGCGCCTACCATAGAAACATTCAAAAAGAACCTGAAGACTCATCTCTTCCGACAAGCCTACAGCCTGCAGTGATCCTCAACCTACTGAACAGCCGTACAGCCAGCTCTTCCCTCTCCTAGTGTATCCTCATCCATCCCCTGCAGACTGTGAGCCCTCGCGGGCAGGGTCCTCCCTCCTTATGTACTCGTGTGCCTTGTTATCTGCTCATGTTTAATGTATTTGTCTATATTTGCCCGTATTCACATGTAAAGCGCCATGGAATAAATGGCGCTATAAAAATGTATAATAATAATAATAATAATAATAATTATCCATTTGTAGAAACCATCCTCTTTTCAACTTCAGCTTTTTTACAGAAGGTGTTAAGTTTGTATCAAGAATATGTTGAAATTTCATTGAATCCATTCTTCCCTCTGAGAAATGTTCCCTGTGCCATTGACTGAAACACAACCCCAAAGCATGATTGATCAATGCCCATGCTTACTGGTTGGTGAGATGTTCTTTTCCTGAAAGTCTGTGCCGTTTTTTCTCCTCAAATACCTGTGATCATTGTGGCCAGAGTTCTATTTTACCCTCATCGGTCCACAGGACTTGTTTCCAAAATGCATCAGACTGGTTTAGATGTTCTTTTGCATACTTCTAAAATTAAATTTTATGGTGAGGATGCAGGAGAGGTTTTCTTCTGAGTCTTCCATGAAGGCCATATTTGTGCAGGTGTCTCTGAGCCGTAGAAAAATGTACCACAACTCCAGAGTCTGATAAATGTTTCTGAATGTCTTTTGCAGTCAAGCAGAGGTTCTAATTTGCCTCTCTAGCAATGCTACAAGCAGCTCTGCCTGAAATTTTGCTTGGTCTTCCAGCACTTATCTTGACCTCCACTGTTCTTGTTAACTGCCATTTCTTAATAACATTTTAAACTGAGCAAAGGGCAACTTGAAAACGTATTACTATCTTCTTATAGCCTTCTCCTGCTTTGTGGGCCTCCACCCTTTTCATTTTCAGAGTGTTAGGCAGCTGCTTAAAAGAACCCATGGTGCTGTGAATTCTGTGGCTGAGTTCACTTCTGTGGTCACAAGTGGTATTGCAGTCTCTGGGCTTCCTCCCTCAGGTGTTTTGGTGAGCTCGTTGGCTGCCTTGCTATTTAGCTCCACCTGAGTCTGTCTTCCTTGCTCCTTGTCAATGTTCCAGTGTTGGATCTGAGCTACTCATCTTTCCTTGGGCCTGCTGCTCTGCTAGATAAGTGCTTCTAGTTTGTTTTTTGTTTTTTTCTGTCCAGCTTGCTTTTGTCTTTTGCTGGAAGCTCTGAGAAGCAGAGGGGTGCACCGCCGTGCTGTTAGTTCGGCACGGTGGGTCTTTTTGCCCCTTTGCGTGGTTTTCGTTTTAGGGTTTTTTGTAGACTGCATAGTTCTCTTTGCTATCCTCGCTCTGTCTAGAATATCGGGCCTCACTTTGCTGAATCTATTTCATTCCTACGTTTGTCTTTTCATCTTGCTAACAGTCATTATATGTGGGGGGCTGCCTATTCCTTTGGGGTATTTCTCTGAGGTAAGTCAGGCTTGTATTTCTATCTTCAGGCTAGTCAGCTCCTCAGGCAGTGCCGAGTTGCATAGGTAGTTGTTAGGCGCAATCCACTGCTGCTTATAGTTGTGTGAGGATAGATCAGGTACTGCAGTCTACAGAGATTCCACGTCTCAGAGCTCGTCCTATTGTTTTTGGTTATTGCCAGATCTCTGTATGTGCGCTGATTACTGCACGCTGTGTTGCCTGATTGCCGGCCACAACAGTACAAGGAGCCCCACCAATGATTCCCAATAGAGGGAAAAAAGAAATCCTGACAGCATTTTTTTTTCTTAGCTCTGTCTTCAGTCTTTTTTTTCCCCTAGACATTAGAGTGCTTCAGGACACAGCTGTGGACATGGATATTCAGGCTCTGTGCTCCTCAATGGATAATCTCGTTGTAAATGTACAAAAGATTCAAGATACTATTGATCAGAAATCGATGCTAGAACCAAGAATTCCGATTCCTGATTTGTTTTTTGGTGACAGAACTAAGTTCCTGAGCTTCAGAAATAATTGTAAGCTATTTTTGGCCTTGAAACCTCATTCTTCTGGTAATCCTATTCAACAGGTTTTGATTATTATTTCTTTTTTGCGCGGCGACCCACAGGACTGGGCGTTTTCTCTTGCACCAGGAGATTCTGCATTGAGTAATGTTGATGCATTTTTCCTGGCGCTTGGATTGCTTTACGATGAGCCTAATTCAGTGGATCAGGCTGAGAAAAATCTGCTGGCTTTATGCCAGGGTCAGGATGATGTAGAAGTATATTGTCAGAAATTTAGGAAATGGTCAGTACTCACTCTGTGGAATGAATCTGCACTAGCGGCTTTGTTCAGAAAGGGTCTCTCTGAAGCTCTTAAGGATGTAATGGTGGGATTTCCTATGCCTGCTGGTTTGAATGAGTCTATGTCCTTGGCCATTCAGATCGGTCGTCGCTTGCGCGAGCGTAAATCTGTGCACCATCTGGCGGTACTGCCTGAGAGTAAACCTGAGCCTATGCAGTGCGACAGGACTATGACTAAAGTAGAACGGCAAGAACACAGACGTCTGAACAGACTGTGTTTCTATTGTGGTGATTCTACTCATGCTATTTCTAATTGTCCTAAACGCACTAGGCGGTTCGATAGCTCTGCCGTTATTGGTACTGTACAGTCCAAATTCCTTTTGTCCATTACCTTAATGTGCTCTTTGTCATCGTATTCTGTCATGGCGTTTGTGGATTCAGGCGCTGCCCTGAATCTGATGGATTTGGATTATGCTAAACGTTGTGGATTTTTCTTGGAGCCTTTGCGGTGTCCTATTCCGTTGAGAGGAATTGATGCTACACCTTTGGCCAAGAATAAGCCTCAGTACTGGGCCCAGCTGACCATGTGCATGGCTCCTGCACATCAGGAAGTTATTCGCTTTCTGGTACTGCATAATTTGCATGATGTGGTCGTGTTGGGGTTGCCATGGCTACAAACCCATAATCCAGTATTGGATTGGAACTCTATGTCGGTAACCAGCTGGGGTTGTCAGGGAGTACATGGTGATGTTCCATTTTTGTCTATTTCGTCATCCATTCCTTCTGACATCCCAGAGTTCTTGTCGGACTTTCAGGATGTATTTGAAGAGTCCAAGTCTGATGCCCTACCTCCACATAGGAATTGTGATTGTGCTATCGATTTGATTCCTGGTAGTAAATTCCCTAAGGGTCGTTTATTTAATTTGTCCGTACCTGAACACACCGCTATGCGCAGTTATGTGAAGGAGTCCCTGGAGAAGGGACATATTCGCCCATCGTCGTCACCATTGGGAGCAGGGTTCTTTTTTGTAGCCAAGAAGGATGGTTCGCTAAGACCGTGTATTGATTACCGCCTTCTTAATAAGATCACTGTTAAGTTTCAGTATCCCTTGCCATTGATTTCTGACTTGTTTGCTCGGATTAAGGGGGCTAGTTGGTTTACTAAGATTGATCTTCGTGGTGCGTATAATCTGGTGAGAATCAGGCAGGGAGATGAATGGAAAACGGCATTTAATACGCCCGAGGGTCATTTTGAGTATCTGGTGATGCCGTTCGGACTTGCCAATGCTCCATCTGTTTTTCAGTCTTTTATGCATGACATTTTCCGTGAGTATCTGGATAAATTCTTGATTGTTTACTTGGATGACATTTTGATCTTCTCAGATGATTGGGAGTCTCATGTGAAGCAAGTCAGAATGGTTTTCCAGGTACTGCGTGCTAATTCCTTGTTCGTGAAGGGATCAAAGTGTCTCTTCGGTGTGCAGAAAGTTTCATTTTTGGGGTTCATCTTTTCCCCTTCTACTATCGAGATGGATCCGGTTAAGGTTCAGGCCATCCAGGATTGGACTCAGCCGACATCTCTAAAAAGTCTGCAGAAATTCCTGGGCTTTGCTAATTTTTATCGTCGCTTCATCTGTAATTTTTCTAGCATTGCCAGACCATTGACCGATTTGACCAAGAAGGGTGCTGATTTGGTTAATTGGTCTTCTGCTGCCGTGGAAGCTTTTCAGGAGTTGAAGCGTCGTTTTTGCTGTGCCCCTGTGTTGTGTCAACCTGATGTTTCTCTTCCGTTCCAGGTCGAGGTTGATGCTTCTGAGATTGGTGCAGGGGCGGTTTTGTCACAGAGAGGTTCTGGTTGCTCAGTGTTCAAACCATGTGCTTTCTTTTCCAGGAAATTTTCTGCTGCTGAGCGTAATTATGATGTGGGCAACCGAGAGTTGCTGGCCATGAAGTGGGCATTCGAGGAGTGGCGTCATTGGCTTGAGGGTGCTAAGCATCGCGTGGTGGTATTGACTGATCATAAGAACTTGACTTATCTCGAGTCTGCCAAGCGCTTGAATCCTAGACAGGCCCGTTGGTCGTTATTTTTTGCTCGTTTTGATTTTGTGATTTCATACCTTCCGGGCTCTAAAAATGTGAAGGCGGATGCTCTGTCTAGGAGTTTTGTGCCCGACTCTCCGGGGTTATCTGAGCCGGCGAGTATCCTTAAGGAAGGAGTCATTGTGTCTGCCATCTCCCCTGATTTGCGGAGAGTGTTGCAGAAATTTCAGGCTAATAAACCTGATCGTTGTCCGGCCGAGAAACTGTTCGTCCCTGATAGGTGGACTAGTAAAGTTATCTCTGAACTTCATTGTTCGGTGCTGGCCGGTCATCCAGGAATCTTTGGTACCAGGGAGTTGGTTGCTAGATCCTTCTGGTGGCCATCTCTGTCACGGGATGTGCGTGCTTTTGTGCAGTCCTGTGGAATTTGTGCTAGGGCTAAGCCCTGCTGTTCACGTGCCAGTGGGTTGCTTTTGCCCTTGCCAGTCCCGAAGAGGCCTTGGACACATATTTCGATGGATTTAATTTCTGACCTTCCCGTTTCTCAAAAAATGTCGGTCATTTGGGTGGTCTGTGATCGCTTTTCTAAAATGGTCCATCTGGTGCCCTTGGTTAAATTGCCTTCCTCCTCTGATTTGGTGCCTTTGTTCTTCCAGCATGTGGTTCGTTTACATGGCATTCCTGAGAATATTGTTTCTGACAGAGGTTCCCAGTTTGTCTCGAGGTTCTGGCGAGCCTTTTGTGGTAGGATGGGCATTGACCTATCTTTCTCCTCGGCCTTCCATCCTCAGACTAATGGCCAGACCGAACGAACCAATCAGACCTTGGAAACATATCTGAGATGTTTTGTTTCCGCTGACCAGGATGATTGGGTGTCATTTTTGCCGTTGGCTGAGTTCGCCCTTAATAATCGGGCCAGCTCGGCTACCTTGGTCTCTCCATTTTTCTGCAATTCTGGGTTCCATCCTCGTTTCTCTTCAGGACAGGTTGAGTCTTCGGACTGTCCTGGTGTGGATTCTGTGGTGGACAGGTTGCAGCAGATCTGGACTCAGGTAGTGGACAATTTGACCTTGTCCCAGGAGAAGGCTCAGCTTTTCGCTAATCGCAGACGCCGTGTGGGACCCCGACTTCGTGTTGGGGATTTGGTTTGGTTATCTTCTCGTCATATTCCTATGAAGGTTTCCTCTCCTAAATTTAAACCTCGTTTTATTGGTCCGTATAGGATTTCTGAGATTCTCAATCCGGTGTCTTTTCGTCTGACCCTCCCAGACTCCTTTTCCATACATAATGTATTCCATAGGTCGTTGTTGAGGAGATACGTGGCACCTATGGTTCCATCTGTGGAGCCTCCTGCCCCTGTTTTGGTGGAGGGGGAATTGGAGTATATTGTGGAGAAGATTTTGGATTCTCGTGTCTCTAGACGGAAACTCCAGTATCTGGTCAAATGGAAGGGTTATGCTCAGGAAGATAATTCCTGGGTTTTTGCCTCTGATGTCCATGCCCCAGATCTTGTTCGTGCCTTTCATGTGGCTCATCCTGGTCGTCCTGGGGGTTCTGGTGAGGGTTCGGTGACCCCTCCTCAAGGGGGGGGTACTGTTGTGAATTCTGTGGCTGAGTTCACTTCTGTGGTCACAAGTGGTATTGCAGTCTCTGGGCTTCCTCCCTCAGGTGTTTTGGTGAGCTCGTTGGCTGCCTTGCTATTTAGCTCCACCTGAGTCTGTCTTCCTTGCTCCTTGTCAATGTTCCAGTGTTGGATCTGAGCTACTCATCTTTCCTTGGGCCTGCTGCTCTGCTAGATAAGTGCTTCTAGTTTGTTTTTTGTTTTTTTCTGTCCAGCTTGCTTTTGTCTTTTGCTGGAAGCTCTGAGAAGCAGAGGGGTGCACCGCCGTGCTGTTAGTTCGGCACGGTGGGTCTTTTTGCCCCTTTGCGTGGTTTTCGTTTTAGGGTTTTTTGTAGACTGCATAGTTCTCTTTGCTATCCTCGCTCTGTCTAGAATATCGGGCCTCACTTTGCTGAATCTATTTCATTCCTACGTTTGTCTTTTCATCTTGCTAACAGTCATTATATGTGGGGGGCTGCCTATTCCTTTGGGGTATTTCTCTGAGGTAAGTCAGGCTTGTATTTCTATCTTCAGGCTAGTCAGCTCCTCAGGCAGTGCCGAGTTGCATAGGTAGTTGTTAGGCGCAATCCACTGCTGCTTATAGTTGTGTGAGGATAGATCAGGTACTGCAGTCTACAGAGATTCCACGTCTCAGAGCTCGTCCTATTGTTTTTGGTTATTGCCAGATCTCTGTATGTGCGCTGATTACTGCACGCTGTGTTGCCTGATTGCCGGCCACAACACCATGGCTGCTGTTTTTTGGCACAAGGTTAGAGGAGGCTGTTGTTTTTTTATAAAGCTGGCAAATTTGCATCACTTGGCCTTTCCTAACGATTATAGTTAACAAGCCATAACCCTAACCTGCCAATTAAGGACTGTAACCTTGGCCAAAGTTATCAAAGCCCACAAATCTCCACGGGTGCCCAAACTTTTGCATTGGCTCATTTTCCTCTTTGTAATTTTTGACCCCTTTCTGACCTCGGACGGGATAGTACGTCCGAGGTCAGATCCCCTGCTTTGATGCGGGCTCCGGCGGTTTTGAACAGCTGACATGTGCCCGCAATAGCGGCGGGTGAAATCGTGATTCACCCGCCGCTATTAACTAGTTAAAGGCCGCTGTCAGCGGCATTTAATCGGCCCTTCTAGCCATCCGGCCGGAAATGAGCGCATCGCTGACCCCCGTCACATGATCGGGGGTCAGCGATGCTTCTGCATAGTAACCATGGAGGTCCTTAAGACCTCTATGGTTACTGATCCCGGCCAGCTGTGAGCGCCACCCTGTGGTTGGCGCTCATAGCACACCTGCATTTCTGCTGCATAGCTATGTAGCAGAGGCGATCGAGTTGTGCCAGCTTCTAGCCTCTTATGGAGGCTATTGAAGCATGGCAAAAGTAAAAAAAAAAAAGTAAAAAAAATGTGAAAAAAAATATAAAAGTTTAAATCACCCCCCCTTTCGCCCCATTCAAAATAAATCACTAAAAAAAAATCAAACCTACACATATTTAATACCGCCGCGTTCAGAATAGCCCAGTCTACCAATAAAAAAAGGATTAACCTGATCGCTAAACGGCGTAGAGAGAAAAAAATTTGAAACGCCAGAATTACGTTTTTTTGGTCGCTGCGACATTGCATTAAAATGCAATAACGGGCGATCAAAAGAACGTGTCTGCACCAAAATGGTATAATTAAAAACAGCAGCTGGGTACGCAAAAAATAAGCCCTCAACTGACCCCAGATCATGAAAAATGGAGACGCTACGGGTATCGGAAAATGTTGGATTTTTTTTTTTTTTTTTTTTAAAGTAAAGTTTGGAATTTTCTTTCACCACTAAGGCTGGGTTCCCATTGCGTTATGGGAACGCGCTTAACGGACAGCGTTGCACGGCGAAATTAACGCCGTGCAACGCGTCCGTTAGCGCGCCCATTCACGGCAATGGGAACGCGCAGCACTAGCGCGTGCCATGTTCGGCACGCGCTAGCGACGCGCCGGTGTTTCCTGGCGCGCCGCGGACGCTGCTTGCAGCGTCCGAGGCGCGCCTGCGGTCCGTTCCCCGCTCTCGCAGATCGGGGATCTGCGAGAGCGGGGACGTTACCGCGACCCCAGGACGCGGCCCCATTAAAAACATTGCGTTAGCGCAACCCGCTAGCGCTAGCGCTAAACGGGTTGCACTAACGCAATGTGACCCTAGCCTTAGATAAAAAAAAATAACCTAGACATATTAGGTGTCTATGAACTCGTAATGACAGGAAGAATCATAATGGCAGGTCTGTTTTAGCATTTAGTGAACCTAGCAAAAAAGCCAAACAAAAAACAAGTGTGGGATTGCACTTTTTTTTGCAATTTCACCGTACTTGGAATTTTTTTCCCGTTTTCTAGTACACAACATGCTAAAACCAATGATGTCGTTCAAAAGTACAACTTGTTTCACAAAAAATAAGCCCTCACATGGCCATGAAGTCCAAAAAAAGAAGAAACAAAATATACCCGCACTGCTGTCATTCGCGATCACCTATCGGCGTGCTACAATATGCTGTACCAGCCCTTATACCTCCTACTCAATGCATGGGCATAAGGGGTGCTCACCAAAAAGATATGTAATTCAAAAGCAAAAGAAAAAAAGTGGTTAGCACTCACCAAACCCGATGCTGTAAAAAGTCTTTATTTAGACATGGACGGAGAGAACATGATGTCTGGAGGATGACAGCTGTTTCGCGCTACATGCGCTTCCACAGATCCCGGTATCTGTGGAAGCGCATGTAGCGCGAAACAGCTGTCATCCTCCAGACATCATGTTCTCTCCGTCCATGTCCATGTCTAAATAAAGACTTTTTACAGCATCGGGTTTGGTGAGTGCTAACCACTTTTTTTTCTTTTTCTTTTGCCTCACATGGCCATATTGACGGAAAAATAAAAAAGTTATGGCTCTGGGAAGGAGGGGAGCGAAAAACGAACACGGAAAAATGGAAAATCGCAAGGTCATGAAGGGGTTAAAATGTAAAAGATGAATAATATACAAAGCAAATGTGTCATATTTAACTTTAGGCCTTTTAGAGATCATTTCATCTTAAACTTGCTTAACTTCACAATAACAGTAATTTTGACCAGAGGTGCCCAAACTTTTACATGTCACTGTATATAGGATATTTCCTAAGATCTAATATTATAGTGTCGTAGAGAGAGAATGTAAAATCCATAAAGACATCTCCGGCGAGGGGACATATCACTGTAACATTGAACATATTGGATTAATTATAACTGGAGAAGTGAGAAAGAGCTGAAACTTCAACTAGGACCTCCTATCGTTAACAGGTAATTACAACAGAGGATCTGCTGAGAGCCAGCCGCCAAGTCTAGGATTCGTATACTCAGAGGTGGGGGAAGAACAATTCCCAAGGCATGGGCTTCCATTGTTCAAAGGAATTATATCTGACACTCTGGAGACAGTCATCAGTGATTAATATTGGGGTTGTATAGATCTGACAATAATGGGAGATCAATTTTTGGCGTCGTAGCGAAGGGATGAACATAATGAATTCCCTCACATCACCATAAGTCCGGCCTAACACCTTCACCTTAATATCGGACAGCTGGATGATGCTATCCATGCCATGTTTCATCTGTATAGAAAGCTAAAATCGTGATAGGAAATACAAAAACAATATTTCCAGACTTGGACCTCCAGGGGCGAAGATATCCTGAAAGTTGGGGATCTCATAATTTTCTAAAGACCTAGCACATCCCATGACCAGTCCCACATATGAGCTCACCAAGGGCAGGTATGTGGGCATAACCTTGATCTAATAAAAAATCAGTGTTTGAGTTTTTGTAATTTGTCAGTTCTGGAATTCACAGAGAATTGTGTTTCTGTCCATTGCTCTAAGAGGAGTGCCTCCCTCCGCTAAGCTCTGAGCCATTTCCATTACACAGGTTTGTTACATTTTCTTTTGTTATTCCTTTTATTTTATGTGATTGTATATACTGTAGTTTTGTTCCCATTTTGTAACAACCTTGTATATTTTTTTATAAACACTGCCTACTTTTCCGGACTAAATATTTAAAGTTGAAGAGCTCCGTAACTCTTCCTTTTTAAATTGTAACGCTATTGATGGCACCCCTGCATGATTCCCCTTCACCCTCCATTCAGGGATGCCGGCACACTGATTGCCCCAGCTTAACAGTGTGTTCCTTCCTTCCTTCCTGTTCCGAGTCCCGGCAACAGGCGCGCTTCCCTGCTCTCAAAGGGGCAATAGACATATAGTAAAATGCCTGCATCTTGTTTAAAAGGCACCCTCCAAAAATAGGGAGGTGCCAAGCAACTCATTGCGTTATTAGGTAGTGTGGTATTCTACCAGTGAATTTGTTAAGTCCCCTGGTCTGGTGTGGCCAGTGTCCTGAACCCAAAGTTCATGGTCCTGGTGAGGCCAAACCTGAACCCGAAGTCCCTGATCCTTGGGTGGCCAGTCCTGAACTTGTATTCCATGTCTCCGAACTGCTACAACCAGTCTCCGAACACTGAAGCCGCATTGGCAGCACCTGAACCGTGATGCAGCTTTGGCGGTGCCTCAATTAGTAATGTCTCTCTGTGTCAGGAACAATTCTGCCTGGGGATCCTGAACCTAGTAGTCTGAATGGAGCTAGAGTCTGTGTCAGTAACCATTTTTCAGAAGATCCAGAACTTAGTTGTCTGAACGGAGCCCGAGTACATATCTGTGTTTGCACAGCTGACCCCTGGGGTGAGCAGCTGCAATACAGGAGTGGCACCTACAGCCAAGCCTGACTCCACCATCAGAAACTCCAGTGAACACCTAGTAGCCGCTTAGCTACGCCCCTCCTAGATAAGCCCGACCCTGTGACACAGTCAATATGCGAAACCACGTGCGTCACTTGTCTTTGTAACATAAACTGCACCCCTGAAGCCTTATTTACCTGTAACGGGTGTCCAATCAAGGGGTATAAACAGTTGGTGGTGGCAGCGAGTAGTTCCTTTTGTTAATGTGGCGTTGGCCTTGATTGTATAGGGGTAAATATATACGCTCACTGTTCCCCAATAACCGGCCTATAAGTGGAAGCAGCGGCGTCCTCGTCAGTCAATTGCCCCATTGTCTTAATGATTGGAGCCACAGGAGTTGCATCCCCTACATATAGTATAAGTATAAGTCCACAGTCTGAATATATCCGTTTCCTAGCAAGACTTGGCACCAACTGTGGAGGGAATTATGTATTGGCTTCATTTATCCCTGATGAGCCATAAATTAGCTCGATAGATAAGACTTTTTAATCCACCATTTATATTATTATTAAACCAGAATCAAAGTACTTGACCGTATTACTTATTTTTTGGCCTCCTTTTTTACATGGACTAGTATGAGATTTCAATAATATTTTTATGTTGCTTCATTGGGGGACACAGGAAGACCATAAAGGCTACGAGTAAGAGGATTTCTGTTCAATCTCTTTATATATTAAAGGGCAACTTTTGCAAATAATACAGATAAAATGAGATAGCAATGAAAACTTACTGGGTTAGCATAAACAAAATGGCCGATCAAGACCACTATAAGATGAAGCAGATGCCTAAGAAAATACAAAATAGGTAATGGCAATGTTTCTGGCAGTGAAAAAAATAATCATAAGAAAATATAGGTATAGTACAATATAGAATAAATAAGACCACCCATGCTGTGCCCTAAATAAGCCCTACACTGTGCCCCGGAATAAATAATAGCCCCTCGCTGTTCTCTTGGATTCAATATTCGCCAAACGTCTGTCAGCCGGAGAGCATAGAGGACCCTTTTCAAAGAATGAAGTTGTCTCAACAATTAAACCGTACCTCGTTTAGACAAGGAGTCCATTAAAAGATTCAATGTGAAGTTGAAGTCTCCAACTGCAATCAGAGCCCCTTCTGCAAAGTCATAGAGAGAAGTTAGAATCGAGCGACATATGGAGACCTGATCTTTTTTGGGGAGGCACCTATTAGCTATTGTACAAATCCTATTAGCTATTGTCAGTTTAAGAAAGATACAAGTGCTTCTCACTAAATTAGAATATCATCAAAAAGTTAATTTATTTCAGTTCTTCAATACAAAAAATGAAACTCATTATATAGAGTCATTACAAACAGAGTGGTCTTTTGCAAGTGTTTATTTCTGTTAATGTTGATGATTATGGCTTACAGCCAATGAAAACGCAAAAGTCATTATCTCAGCAAATTAGAATAATTAACAAAAAACACCTGCAAAAGCTTCCTAAGTATTTAAAAAGGTCCCTTAGTCTGTTTCAGTAGACTCCATAATTATGGGGAAAACTGCTGACTTGACAGATGTCCAGAAGGCAGTCATTGACACACTCCACAAGGAGGGTAAGTCACAAAAGGTCATTGTTAAAAAAAGCTGGCTGCTCACAGAGAGCTGTATCCAAGCATATTAATGGAAAGTTCAGTGGAAGGAAAAAGTGTGGTAGAAAAAGGTGCACAAGCAACCGGGATAACCGCAGACTTAAAAGGATTGTTAAGAAAAGGCCATTAAAAAATTTGGCGGAGATTCACAAGGAGTGGACTGCTGCTGGAGTCATTGCTTCCAGAGCCACCACACAAAGACGTATCCAGGACATGGGCTACAGGTGTCACATTCCTTGTGTCAAGCCACTCATGACCAATAGACAACACCAGAAGCGTCTTGCCTTGGCCAAAGAGAAAAAGAACTGGACTGTTGCTCAGTGGTCCAAGGTGTTGTTTTCAGATGAAAGTAAATTTTCCATTTAATTTGGAAATCAAGGACCCAGAGTCTGGAGGAAGAGTGGAGAGGCCACAATCCAAGCTGCTGGAGGTCTAGTGTGAAGTTTCCACAATCAGTGATGGTTTGGGGAGCCATGTCATCTGCTGGTGTAGGTCCACTGGGTTTTATCAAGACCAAAGTCAGCACAGCCGTCTACCAGGAAATTTTAGAGCACTTCATGCTTCCCTCTGCCGACATGCTTTTTGGATATGGAAATTTTATTCTCCAGCAGGACTTGGCACCTGTCCACACTGCCAAAAGTACCAATACCTGATTTAAAAACAACAGTATCACTGTGCTTCACTGGCCAGCAAACTCGCTTGACTTTAACTCCAGAGAATCTATGGGGTATTGTCAAGAGGAAGAGGAGAGACACCAGACCCAACAATGCAGACGAGCTGAAGGCTGCTATCAAAGCAACCTGAGCTTCCATAACACCTCAGCAGTGCCACAGGCTGAACGCCTCCATGCCACGCTGCATTGATGCAAAAGGAGCCCCGACCAAGTATCGAGTGCATTTAGTGAACATACATTTCAGTAGGCCAACATTTCGGATTTTAAAATGATTTTTCAAGCTGGTGTTATAAAGTATTCTAATTTACTGAGATAAGGACTTTGGGTTTTTCATTGGCTGTAAGCCATAATCATCAACATTAAGAGAAATAAACACTTGAAATAGATCACTCAGTTTGTAATGAAAATATGAGTTTCACTTTTTGTATTGACGAACTGAAATAAATTAACTTTTTGATGATATTCTAATTTTGTGAGCAGCACTTGTATCTACAATATAATTGTCTAAGGGTCACTTCCATCTGTCTTTCTGTCTGGCACGGATATTCATTGGTCGCGGCCTCTGTCTGTCATGGAAATGCAAGTCGCTGATTGGTCTCGCCAGCTGCCTGTCATGGCTGCCGCGACCAATCAGCGACAGCCACAGTCCGATTAGTCCCTGTCTACTCCCCTGCAGTCAGTGCCCGGCGCCCGCTCCATACTCCCCACAGTCAGTGCCCGGCGCCTGCTCCATTCTCCCCGCAGTCAGCGCCTGCTCCATACTCCCCTCCAGTCAGCCCTCACAGAGGGTTAATGGCAGCGTTAATGGACCGCGTTATGCCGCGGTGTAACGTACTCCATTAACGCAGCTATTAACCCTGTGTGACCAACTTTTTACTATTGATGATACGTATGCAGTATCAATAGTAAAAAGATCTAATGTTACAAATAATAATAATAAAAAAACGTTATTCTCACCCTCCGACGTGCGCGGTGTCCTCGGCAGTGCAAGCGGCAGGCTTCGGTGCCAAGGATGTTATGCGAGAAGGACCTTCCATGACGTCACAGTCATGTGACCGCGATGTCATCACAGGTCCTGCGCTCATACCAACCCTGGGACCGGAAGCTGCCACATGCACCGCACACAGGCGCCAGGACTACAAGGAGCACCTCGGAAGGTGAGTATATGTTTATTTTAAGTCTTTTTTAACCTGTTACATACGTGGCTGGGCAATATACTACGTGTCTGTGCTGTATAATACAGGTAAGTGACTGGCACACTCCAGAAGTGTTGTGATGCAAAATGGGGGTTTATGTTACATATAGTAATCACAAATGTTTCGGTCGTTACTGGACCTTCATCAGTGTGCTAATTTAACAGTATATTTTGAGGAGCCCCAAATGGTAAAACTAAATTGCATCTATAAAAGGCCTGAAGATATATGGGTGGAACTTGGTAGACACAGTCTGCAGAAGGAGGATAATGTGTCACAAGTGACACTGTCCGCTAAATGAAGCAGGAGCCGCGCGGTATCCACCGCAAGTATGGGCTGTTAGGTAGTGCGCACTATCCGCCTACTCAGCACAGGAAACACGCGGTATCCACCGCAAGTGCTGTATACTACGTCGCTGTGCAATATACTACGTGACTAGGCAATATACTACGTGGCTGGGCAATATACTACGTGGCTGGGAAATATACTACGTGGCTGGGCAATATATTACGTGGCTGGGCAATATACTATGTGACTGGGCAATATACTACGTGGCTGGGCAATATACGTCACTGGGCAATATACTACGTAGCTGGGCAATATAGTACGTGACTGGGCAATATACTACGTGGCTGGGCAATATACTTTGTGGCTGGGCAATATACTACATGGTTGGGCAATATACTACGTGGCTGGGCAATATACTACGTGGACATGCATATTCTAGAATACCCGATGCGTTAGAATCGGGCCACCATCTAGTAATTATTAGTGTTGAGCATTCCGATACCGCAAGTATCGGGTATCGGCCGATATTTGCGGTATCGGAATTCCGATACTGAATTCCGATACTTCCCGCGTATCGGATACCGGAATCGGAAGTTCCCAGAATTCAAATTGAACGCAGCAGCCAATGAGGAATGAATGAAAGTGTGGGCACATCCTGTTTAGCATGGTGGGCATGTAAGTACTGGCAAGGCTTGGATTGGCTGCTGAAATGATGTCACTCTGCACTATAAAAAAGCGCTGCCGCCATTTTGCGCTCACTCTGCTGTGATTTCAGTTAGGGACAGGACGCTGTGTTCTAACTGAGGGCCAGTTGAGCTTGCTAATTGCTTTATTTTCCTTTCCAAAGGCTAATTTAGCAAAACGCTGTGTGTTCTTCACTGTTCACCTTGCTCTTGCCTTGCAGCGCTGTTTTAACAGCGTTCTGCAAGGTCTCTGTGTGTGTGTGTGTGTGCAGCTCACTCTGTAGTCTGTGTGCAGCCATATACCCGGTTGTATTCAGCTCAGGGGGGGTTCACACTGCCTCACACAGTTGTTCTTTTTTGCTCTTAGTGCAGCCTGCTGCACATTTTTTCTCAAATTTCCTATTAGTGTTTTTCCACCAGTCTCCAGCTCTATTGTGGAAAAACACTACATAGGATAACCTAGAGGGGGGTTTTTGGGCCTTGCAGCGCCGTTTACGGCTGTCTGCACGGTCTCCGTGTGAGCCCAGCTCGCCCTGTAGTCTGTGTGCAGCCATAGCCGGTTGGATTCAGCTCAGGGTTCGTTACTGGCTCATACCTTGAGAAAAATTTTCCTTTTTTTCAAATAGTGCAGCCTGTTTAAAATTTGAAAAAAAAAATTCCTATTAGTGTCTTTCCACTCGTATCCAGCTAAATAGTGGAAAAACACTATATAGGATAACCTAGAGGAGGGTTTTTTGGCCTTGCAGCGCCGTTTACGGCTGTCTGCACGGTCTCCGTGTGAGCCCAGCTCGCCCTGTAGTCTGTGTGCAGCCATAGCCGGTTGGATTCAGCTCAGGGTTCGTTACTGGCTCATACCTTGAGAAAAATTTTCCTTTTTTTGAAATAGTGCAGCCTGTTTAAAATTTGAGAAAAAAAAAATTCCTATTAGTGTCTTTCCACCAGTCTCCAGCTCAATTGTGGAAAAACACTACATAGGATAACCTAGAGGGTTTTTTTGGGGCCTTGCAGCGCCGTTTACGGCTGTCTGCACGGTCTCTGTGTGAGCGCAGCTCGCCCTGTAGTCTGTGTGCAGCCATAGCCGGTTGGATTCAGCTCAGGGTGCGTTACTGCCTCATACCTTGAAAAACAATTTCCTTTTTTTCAAATAGTGCAGCCAGTTTAAAATTTGAAAAAAAAAATTCCTATTAGTGTCTTTCCACTTGTATCCAGCTAAATAGTGGAAAAACACTATATAGGATAACCTAGAGGAGGGTTTTTTGGCCTTGCAGCGCCGTTTACGGCTGTCTGCACGGTCTCCGTGTGATTTAAACTAGCTCTGTAGCCCGATCTGCACCAAAAAAAAGGTTAAGTTCACCAAACACAACTTAACACTTGTGTAGGCCACATTTGAAAAATAATAAAGTTTAGTCCACAATTTACAACATTAGTGTTTCTTACACCTGTTAGGAGGAGCATTACAGGAATAAGCACACTAAGGCCTTAGTACTTTTCTGCTTATCTTTATCTGTCAACCAAGATGAAGAGGGCAGGGAGTAAGGCACGTGGGCGTGGGCGCGGAGCAGGGAGAGGAGCAGGGAGAGGACGTGGTGATTCTGTGCCTGCTGCGGGCGCCGGTGACTCGTCATCACTCAGTTTCAGCAGGGAACAGTCCTTCATGCGCAGCTTTGTCGGAGAGCGCCGTGCACCGCTGCTGCGTGAAGACCAAATTGAAGCCGTTGTCGGGTGGATGGCAGCTAACGCCTCGGCATCGACTTCAGTTAGTGCCACATCCTCTCAGGCACAGAGCACTGGAGAGCAGCCATCTGTCTCTTCACCACCTGCCAAATTGGCCAGGCAGTCAGAGAGCCCAGGACAGGAGCCGTCTCTACTTCTGTTCTCTGAATCTCTTGGCTTGGAAACAGGGGGCCAGCCAAGCAGCATTGGAGAAATGGAAGAAGAGGCAGTGTGCAGTGATGCCCAACACCTTTTTCTCTCTGACTCTGAAGAGGCAGGTGGGCCAGTGCCTCCGGTGACCACAGCGCAGTACGCATCTGATGATGAAACTCAGGTGCCGCTTTCTCGTGCGTACTGTGCTGCTGAGACTACCCAGGAGGAGCAGTTGGTGGCAGAGGGTAGTGGAGATGATGAGGTCCTTGACCCATCGTGGCGTGAGGAACAGGAAGGTGGTGGGAGCAGCTCAGAGGAAGAGCTTCCTCTTACGGGCCAAAGAGGGAGAGGGAGGGGGAAGACTGCGGAGCCTGTAGCCTCCACTTTGGCACCCGTTAGGAGCCTGTCTCTTTCCAAAGCCAAAAAGGGCGCTCCCAAGACTTGCAGTGCCTGGTCCTTTTTTGACACAGTTGCAGATGACATTTGTTTTGTCAAATGCAAGCTGTGTCATCATAAAGTAAAAAGAGGGAAAAATGTCAGCAACCTCAATACCACAAATATGTGGAAACATGTGCGGACCAGGCACGCGGTGGAGTTACAGAAACACACTGAAGATGTAGGCCAACCAACAGCGGCAGCTACCACCTCTTCAGCTCGTGTTGCCTCTTCCTCCAGCTCACGCACAGCTGGTTTGGCTTCCTCCCAGAGACCTTGTGTAATTCCACCCACAGCACCACCTTCCCAGTCATCCTCACACTCCCAGTCTACTCTACAGCCATCGGTAGTACAGGCATGGGAGAAAAGGCGGGCATTCTCGGCCAACCACCCCCGAGCACAGGCTCTGAATGCAGGCATTGCCAAACTGTTGTCCCTGGAAATGCTCTCGTTCAGGCTGGTGGAGACTGACAGCTTCCGTGACTTGATGGCATTGGCAGTCCCACAGTACAAGGTGCCCAGCCGCTTTTACTTCAGCAGGCAGGCTGTCCCTGCCCTGCACAGGCATGTTGAGGCAAACATAAAACATGCGCTACTGAACGCCGTCAGTAGCAAGGTCCACCTCACCACCGATGCGTGGACCAGTCAGCATGGACAGGGGCGATATGTTTCCCTCACTGCCCATTGGGTTAATGTTGTTGAGCCAGGTACAGATCGTGCGAGTGGCGCAGGACGTGTCCTGCCCACTCCAAGGATTGCAGGAATCCAGTCTGTACGCATCGACTCCTCCTCTTACACCAGTTCCTCTGATTCCTCTCTGCAGGATCCGTCACAGTCCACCCCCACATGGACCCGTGAACGTTTACCTATGACCGACATGAGCACAGCCGTGGCCAAACGTCAGCAGGCCGTCTTGAAACTAGTTTCATTGGGGCATCGAAGCCACACAGCGCAGGAGCTCTGGAATGCCATAAAGCAGGAGAGCGATGTGTGGTTACTGCCAGCGAATCTCCAGCCAGGCATGGTAGTGTGTGACAATGGCCGAAATCTGGTGGCAGCTTTGGCCCTTGGCAACCTCACTCACATCCCATGTCTGGCACATGTGCTCAATTTGGTTGTGCAGAGTTTTCTGAGGGACTATCCGGATCTTGATGCCCTGCTGCACAAGGTCCGCCTAGAGTGTGCTCACTTGCGGCGTTCCAGCTTGGCCAGATCCCGCATTGCTGCTCTGCAGCGCCGATTCCGCCTTCCGGAACACCGCATCATATGTGACCTACCTACCCGGTGGAATTCCACGTTACATATGTTGGAGCGGTTGTGTGAGCAGCAGCAAGCAGTTATGGAGTACCAGCTGCATCAGGCGCAAAGAAGTCGCAGTCAGCGCCGATCAGACTTCACAACCACAGAGTGGGCCACTATGAAGGACGTCTGCCAGGTTTTGCGTCCTTTTGATTATTCCACGCGGATGGCAAGTGCAGATGATGCACTAGTCAGCATGACTGTCCCCCTTATCTGCCTGCTTCAGCAAACTTTGCAAGGGTTAAGGGATGATGTGGTGGAAGAGGTGGAGGATGAGGAGTCACCTTTTCCATCAGCTTCTGGAGAGTCAGCGCCACGTGGTTCCTCACAAAGGGGTACGCAGGGGCCAATTTGTGAGGAGGATGAGGAGGAGTCAATGGAGGAGGAAGAGCTCCGTCCAGAGGAGGGAGCGACACAATTGTCCAGTGGTCAGTGTGTACAGCGAGGGTGGGGTGATGACGAGCGGGCAGAGATCATGTCTCAAGCAGGGGACAGCGTTTCTGGGCCGGTTGGCACTCTGCAGCACATGGTGGATTTCATGCTGCAGTGCCTGAGAAACGACCGCCGCATCGACCACATTCTCAACATGCCTGATTATTGGGTGTTCACCCTCCTCGATCCTCGCTACCGGGACAACGTCCAAAACCTCATCCCTGCGTTGACCCGGGAGCGTAAATTGCGGGAGTACCACGACACACTGGTGAATTCCATCATCTTCTCCTGTCCAACTGAGAGGAGTGCTGCTAGTGCTTTACAAAGCAGCTCAGTGCGTCGAGGCAGTGGGGGAGGCTCTGCCCAAAGAGGGAGCAGAAGCAGTGCCTCTGCCCAAGGCAAGCCCAGTATGGCACAACTCTGGCACACTTTTGTGTGCCTGCCCCAAATGTCTACACCATCACCGGCGGCTCCAGTCAGCAGGAGGCAACGGTTCCGTCAGATGGTGACAGACTACATGGCTTGCCCTCTTACTGTACTCCCAGACGGCTCTTCCCCGTTCAAGTTTTGGGTCTCTAAGCTGGATACATGGCCAGAGCTAAGCCAGTATGCATTGGAGGTGCTGGCTTGCCCTGCGGCTAGTGTCTTATCGGAACGTGTCTTTAGTGCCGCAGGTGGTGTACTAACAGACCGTCGCATGCGACTATCCTCCGATAACGTTGACCGGCTTACTTTCCTGAAAATGAACCAGGCCTGGATCTCGCAGGAATTTGCCACTCCTCTGCCTGATTAAGTAATTGGGTGTCATCCAGGTCTCCTGCTGTGTTCATCTTTCTACCACCTGAACTGCTATTCCTGGGCTCCAACACCGCCAGTTGCGGCTCAGAAGTGCAGGCTGCACAGTAAAAACATACGACCCAGTGTTATTGGGTTTCAGTAACGTCAGCTGATCCCCAGCTGTGTAGCCGGCAATGTGTCCTGCGACCGCCACGCTGGCACAACAACCTAAATGTAAGGGAACCTGTCCCCCCCCCCCCCCCGTCGTTTGTTACTGAAAGAGCCATCTTGTGCAGCAGTAATGCTGCACAAGGAAAAGGTAGCTCTTTTTTTTTTAGCTCTTTGCACACGCAGAACTTAACACTTATAAAATGTGTTCACTGATACCGTTATACCGTCCCGGAGCTGGGACTTTCCTTCGTAATGTGACGCAGCACAGCCGTCATTCCTACCCCCTTGGTGCCATGCGCTGCCTCCTCAGCGTTGTTTTAAGCTGTCACGGAGCCTGCGCTGTTCTGTTATCCCTTGGGCATGCCCTATTTGCGCTGCCTGTCTTCTGACATAATTTGGTGTCAGGCTGGCTGCGCCTGTGCGGCCGCGGTGCCCGAGATCCCGCCTCGCAGTGTCTTCTGATTGAGTCACACTGCGGGCCTGGGATCCATGGGCATGCGCAGTGCATATCTTCCCCTCGGGCTCTCGCTCATTTCCCTCCGCCTTCTTTAGACTGTGCGCCGTCAGCTGATCCCTAGCATGCCACGGCCGTGACACCGCACAGTCTGAAGAAGAGGGAAGGAGGGGAGTGAGAGTCGAGGTTATGCACTGTGCATGCCCATGGTTCCAAGGCCCGCAGTGGGATTACGTTAGATGAGACTGCGAGGTGGGATCTGGAGCAGCGTGGACGCACAGGCACTGACAGCCTGACACCAAATTATGTCAGAAGACAGGCAGCGCTAATTGGGCATGGCCAAGGGCTAACAGAACAGCGCAGGCTCCGTGACAGCTTAAAACAACGCTGAGGAGGCAGCGCACGGCATCAAGGGGATAGGAATGACAGCTGTGCTGTGTCCCATTACGAAGGAAATTCGCACCTCCGGAACGGTTTAACGGTATAAAGGGACACATTTTTAGTGTTTACTTCGGTGTTTGCAAGGAGCATAATTAAAAGAGCAACCTTTTCCTTTTGCATCCTTAGTGCTGCACAACATGGCTCTTTCAGCTACAAACGTCTTGGGGGGGGGGGGGGTTAAAGGTTTCCTTTCAACTTGCTCCAATCAGGCTTCGGCCTACACTCTGTTCCTCTGCTCCTCCTGCTGTCCCTGGGCTCTAACACCGCCAGTTGGTGCCTGGAAGTGCTGTGTGCACAGTCAACAGTCGCTCCTCTGTTATTGGGGTTCAGTAACGTCAGCTGATCCCCAGCTGTGTGTGCGGCAATACCTCCAATCTGCTCCTCCTGCTGTCCCTGGGCTCTAACACCGCCAGTTGGTGCCTGGAAGTGCTGTGTGCACAGTCAACAGTCGCTCCTCTGTTATTGGGGTTCAGTAACGTCAGCTGATCCCCAGCTGTGTGTGCGGCAATACCTCCAATCTGCTCCTCCTGCTGTCCCTGGGCTCTAACACCGCCAGTTGGTGCCTGGAAGTGCTGTGTGCACAGTCAACAGTCGCTCCTCTGTTATTGGGGTTCAGTAACGTCAGCTGATCCCCAGCTGTGTATCCGGCAACGTGTCATGCGACCGCCACGCTGGCACAACTAAAATGTAAGGGGACCTGTCCCCCCCCCCCCTAGGCGTTTGTTACTGAAAGAGCCACCATGTGCAGCACTAATACTGCACAAGGGAAAGGTCGCTCTTGAAATTATGCTCCTTGCAAACGCTGAACTACACACTCATGTAATGTGTCCCCTCACACCGTCCAACCGTCCCGGAGGTGGGACTTTCCTTTGTAATGTGACGCAGCACAGCCGTCATTGCTACCCCCTTGGCACCGTGCGCTGCCTCCTTAGCGTTGTTTGATTCCGTCATGGACCCTGCGCTGTTATGTTATCCCTTGGCCATGCACAGTTTGCGCTGCCCGTCCTCTGACATCATTTGTTGTCGTCCTGGCTGCGCCTGTGCGTCCACGCTGCCCGAAATCACACCTCGCAGTGTCGTCTAATGTGATCCCACAGTGGGCCTGGTATCCATGGCCATGCGCAGTGCATATACTAGCCTCTCACTCCCCTTCTTCACGCTTCTTCAGACTAGGCGGCGTCAGCTGATCCCTAATAGCATGCCACGGCCGTGACGCCGCACAGTCTGAAGAAGCAGGAAGGAGGTGAGTGAGAGGCGATGATATGCACTGCGCATGACCATGGATCCCTGGCCCGCAGTGGGACTACATTAGATGACACTGCAAGGTTGGATCTCGGGCAGCTTGGACGCACAGGCACTGCCAGCCTGACACCTACATGATGTCAGAAAACGGGCACCGCTAACTGTGCATGGCCAAGGGATAACATTACAGTGCGGGCTCCGTGACAGAACCAAACAACGTTGAGGAGGTGGTGCCCGGCACCAAGGGGGTTGGAATGACGGCTGTGCTGTGTCACATTACAAAGGAAAGTCCCACTTCCGGGATGGTTTGACGGTGTGAGGGGACACATTATATGAGTGTGTACTTCAGCGTTTGCAAGGAGCATAATTTTCGGAGCCACCATTTTCCATGTGCAGTATTACTGCTGTACAAGATGGCTCTTTCAGCAACAAATGCCTGGGGGGGGGGGTTAAAGGTTCCCTTTCAACTTGCTCCACTGCAGGCTTCGGCCTACACTCTGCTCCTCTTTGATTCCCTGGGTTTCAACACTGTCAGTTGCCACCTGGAAGTGTTGTCTACACAGAAAAAACACTAGGTGATGTGTCAGTGGGGTTCAGCACCGCCAGCTGTTCCCCTGCTGTGTAGTCGGCAACGTGTCCAGCACAAGCCACGCTGGCACAACAGAACAAAAGCTGCCACCAGTGCAGGCTTCGGCCTACACTCTGCTCCTCTCCTCCTCCTGCTGACCCTGGGCTCAAACACCGCTAGTTTTTGCCCGGAAGTGCTAGCTGCACAGAGAAAAACACCAGCCAATGTGTTAGTGGGGTTCAGCAACGCCAGCTGTTCCCCTGCTGTGTAGCCGGCAACGTGACCTGCAAACGCCATGCAGGCACAGGAACTGAAATTAAAAGGGAACCTGGCCCCACCCCCCCAGGTGTTTCTATGTATAACAGCCACCTAGTACAGCAGTACTGCTGCATTTGTACAAGGTGGCTGACTTTTTCTCCTTGCCCACGTGGAACTCAACACGTACAAAATGTGTCTCATTGAGACCATTCCACTGTCCCTGAGGTGTGACTTTCCTTTGTAATGATACGCAGCACCCCCCTTGGTAGCGTTTCCCGTCTTTTGTCATCATGGTTAGCTGGCTGCGCCTGTGCATCCGCCCTGCTAGAAACAACGCCCCTCGTTGTCATATTTATTTTGTCAGCGAGGGTGTGGTTTATGGGCACGAGCAGTGCATATGTTCGCCTGTCTTAACTCATCTCCTTCCGCCTTCTTCAGACTGTGCGGCCTCCTGGCCGTGGTAGGCGATAAGGGATCAGCTGAGGCCGCCCAGTCTGGAGCAGGTGTAAGGACATGTGTAAGCGGCAAACCTATTTACTGCACAAGGCCACGAATCCCAGCCACGCAGTGTGATTTTTTGAAAACACACTGTGGGTCTGGGATTCATGTCCATCGCTAACCGCAACGGCCGACATGAAATGAGGTCAGAAGACAGGAAGCGCTCACAGCGCATGGCCAAGGGATCACAATAGCGCAGACTCCTGTACAGCAAATAACAACGCTCAGGAATCTGCGCCCAGTACCTAGGTGCAAATTTTGACACCTGTGCTGCGTCTCGTTAAAAAGACAAGTCACGCCTCCACAACTGTTTGACAGTATAATGGGCTAAATAGTGTACGTGTTTTAGTCAGCGTGTGCAAGGAGCAAAACAAATAGAGCAACCTTTTACTTGTGCAGCATTAATGCTGCACAAGGTGTGGCTCTTGTACCTTGCAACACCTGAGGGGGGGGTTAAAGGTAACCTTTGAAATTGGTTCAACTAGGCTTCGGCCTACACTCTGCTCCTCTACTCCTCCTGCTGACCCTGGGCTCAAACACCGCTAGTTTTTGCCCGGAAATGCTAGCTGCACAGAGAAAAACACCAGCCAATGTGTTAGTGGGGTTCAGCACCGCCAGCTGTTCCCCCGCTGTGTAGCCGGCATCGTGTCCAGCACAAGCCACGCTGGCACAACCGACCAAAAGCTGCCACCAGTGCAGGCTTCGGCCTACACTTTGCTCCTCTCCTCCTCCTCCTGCTGACCCTGGGCTCTAACACCGCTAGTTTTTGCCCGGACATGCAATCTGCACAGAGAAAAACACCAGTCAATGTGTCAGTGGGGTTCAGCAACGCCAGCTGTTCCCCTGCTGTGTAGCTTGCAACGTGACCTGCAAACGCCACGCAGGCACATGAACTGAAATTGAAGGGAGCCTGCCCCCCACCCACAGGTGTTTCTATGTATATCAGCCACCTTGTACAGCAGTACTGCTGCATTTGTACAAGGTGGCTGACTTTTTCTCCTTGCCCACGTGGAACTCAACACGTACAAAATGTGTCTCATTAGAGACCATTACAATGTCCCTGAGGTGTGACTTTCCTTTGTAATGACACGCAGCACCACCCTTGTTAGCGCTGCCCGTCTTTTGACATCATTGGTTAGCTGGCTGCGCCTGTGCATCTCCCCTGCTCGAAACAACGGCCCTCGGTGTCTTATTTTTTTGGACAGCGAGGGTGTGATTGATGGGCATGTGCAGTGCATATGTTTGCCTGTGTTCACTCATCTCCTTCCGCCTTCTTCAGACTGGGTGTCCTCATGGCCGCGGCAGGCGATAAGGGATCAGATGAGGCCGCCCAGTCTGAAGCAGGTGTAAGGACATGTGTGAGCGGCAAACATATTTAGTGCACCAGGGCACGAATCCCAGCACCGCAGTGTGATTTTTTAAAAACACACTGTGGGTCTGGGATTCATGTCCATCGCTAACCGCAACGGCCAACATGAAATGAGGTCATAAGACAGGAAGCGCTCACAGCGCATGGCCAAAGGATCACAAGAGCGCAGACTCCTGTACAGCAACTAACAACGCTCAGGAAGCTGCGCCCATGCAAAAAGGTGTTGTTTTCGACACCTGTGCTGCTTTTCTTTAAAAAGACAAGTCACGCCTCCACTACTGATTAACAGTATAATGGGCTAAATAGTCTACGAGTTGCATTCAGCTTGTGCAAGTAGAAAAATTAATAGAGCAACCTTTTACTTGTGCAGCATTAATGCTGCAGAAGGAGTGGCTCTTGTACTTTGTAACACCTGAGGGGGGGTTAAAGGTAACCTTTGAAATTGGTTCAACTAGGCTTTGGCCAACACTCTGCTCCTCTACTCCTCCTGCTGACCCTGGGCTCAAACACCGCTAGTTTTTGCCCGGAAATGCTAGCTGCACAGAGAAAAACACCAGCCAATGTGTTAGTGGTGTTCAGCACCGCCAGCTGTTCCCCCGCTGTGTAGCCGGCATCGTGTCCAGCACAAGCCACGCTGGCACAACCGACCAAAAGCTGCCACCAGTGCAGGCTTCGGCCTACACTTTGCTCCTCTCCTCCTCCTGCTGACCCTGGGCTAAAACAACGCCAGTTTCTGCCCGGACATGCTAGCTGCACAGAGAAAAACACCAGCCAATGTGTTAGTGGGGTTCAGCACCGCCAGCTGTTCCTCTGCTGTGTAGTCGGCATCGTGTCCAGCACAAGCCACGCTGGCACAACTGACCAAAAGCTGCCACCAGTGCAGGCTTCGGCCTACACTTTGCTCCTCTCCTCCTCCTGCTGACCCTGGGCTAAAACAACGCCAGTTTCTGCCCGGACATGCTAGCTGCACAGAGAAAAACACCAGCCAATGTGTTAGTGGGGTTCAGCACCGCCAGCTGTTCCCCTGCTGTGTAGCTTGCAACGTTTCCTGCAAACGCCACGCAGGAACATGAACTGAAATTGAAGGGAGCCTGCCCCCCACCCCCCCAGGTGTTTCTATGTATAACAGCCACCTTGTACAGCAGTACTGCTGCATTTGTACAAGGTGGCTGACTTTTTCTCCTTGCACACGTGGAACTCAACAAGTACAAAATGTGTCTCATTACAGACCATTACAATGTCCCTGAGGTGTGACTTTCCTTTTTAATGACACGCAGCACCCCCATTGTTAGCGCTGCCCGTCTCCTGACATCATTGGTTGGCTGGCTGTGCCTGTGCGTCCCCCCTGCCCGACACAACGCCCCCCGTTGTCTCATATATTTTGACTGCGAGGGTGTGATTGATGGGCACGAGCAGTGCATATGTTCCCGTTTTCACTCCCCTCCTTCCGCCTTCTTCTGACTGTGCGGCCTCATGGCCGCGGCATGCGATAAGGGATCAGCTGAGGCCGCCCAGTCTGAAGCAGGTGTAAGGACATGTGTGAGCGGCGAACATATTTACTGCACAAGGCCACGAATCCCAGCACCGCAGTGTGACTTTAGGAAAAGCCACTGTGGGTCTGGGATTTATGGCCATCGTTAACCGCACCGGCCAACATGAAATGAGGTCATGAGACGGCCTGCACTAACAGGGTATTGCCAAGGGATAACACAAGAGCGCAGTTTCCTGTACTGCAAATAACAACGGTAAGGAATCAGCGCACAGCACCTAGGTGTAAATTTGTACACCTGTGCTGTGTCTCCTTAAAAAGACTAGTAGTCACGCCTCCACTACTGTTTGACAGTATAATGGGCTAAATAGTGTACGTGTTTAATTCAGCGTGTGCAAGGAGCAAAATTAAATAGAGCAACCTTTGACTTGTGCATCAATAATGCTGTTCAAGGTGTGGCTCTTGTACCTTGCAACACCTGAGGGGGGGGTTAAAGGTAACCTTTGAAATTGGTTCAACTAGGCTTTGGCCAACACTCTGCTCCTCTACTCCTCCTGCTGACCCTGGGCTCAAACACCGCTAGTTTTTGCCCGGAAATGCTAGCTGCACAGAGAAAAACACCAGCCAATGTGTTAGTGGTGTTCAGCACCGCCAGCTGTTCCCCCGCTGTGTAGCCGGCATCGTGTCCAGCACAAGCCACGCTGGCACAACCGACCAAAAGCTGCCACCAGTGCAGGCTTCGGCCTACACTTTGCTCCTCTCCTCCTCCTGCTGACCCTGGGCTAAAACAACGCCAGTTTCTGCCCGGACATGCTAGCTGCACAGAGAAAAACACCAGCCAATGTGTTAGTGGGGTTCAGCACCGCCAGCTGTTCCTCTGCTGTGTAGTCGGCATCGTGTCCAGCACAAGCCACGCTGGCACAACTGACCAAAAGCTGCCACCAGTGCAGGCTTCGGCCTACACTTTGCTCCTCTCCTCCTCCTGCTGACCCTGGGCTAAAACAACGCCAGTTTCTGCCCGGACATGCTAGCTGCACAGAGAAAAACACCAGCCAATGTGTTAGTGGGGTTCAGCACCGCCAGCTGTTCCCCTGCTGTGTAGCTTGTAACGTTTCCTGCAAACGCCACGCAGGAACATGAACTGAAATTGAAGGGAGCCTGCCCCCCACCCCCCCAGGTGTTTCTATGTATAACAGCCACCTTGTACAGCAGTACTGCTGCATTTGTACAAGGTGGCTGACTTTTTCTCCTTGCACACGTGGAACTCAACAAGTACAAAATGTGTCTCATTACAGACCATTACAATGTCCCTGAGGTGTGACTTTCCTTTTTAATGACACGCAGCACCCCCATTGTTAGCGCTGCCCGTCTCCTGACATCATTGGTTGGCTGGCTGTGCCTGTGCGTCCCCCCTGCCCGACACAACGCCCCCCGTTGTCTCATATATTTTGACTGCGAGGGTGTGATTGATGGGCACGAGCAGTGCATATGTTCCCCTGTTTTCACTCCCCTCCTTCCGCCTTCTTCTGACTGTGCGGCCTCATGGCCGCGGCATGCGATAAGGGATCAGCTGAGGCCGCCCAGTCTGAAGCAGGTGTAAGGACATGTGTGAGCGGCGAACATATTTACTGCACAAGGCCACGAATCCCAGCACCGCAGTGTGACTTTAGGAAAAGCCACTGTGGGTCTGGGATTTATGGCCATCGTTAACCGCACCGGCCAACATGAAATGAGGTCATGAGACGGCCTGCACTAACAGGGTATTGCCAAGGGATAACACAAGAGCGCAGTTTCCTGTACTGCAAATAACAACGGTAAGGAATCAGCGCACAGCACCTAGGTGTAAATTTGTACACCTGTGCTGCGTCTCCTTAAAAAGACTAGTAGTCACGCCTCCACTACTGTTTGACAGTATAATGGGCTAAATAGTGTACGTGTTTAATTCAGCGTGTGCAAGGAGCAAAATTAAATAGAGCAACCTTTGACTTGTGCATCAATAATGCTGTTCAAGGTGTGGCTCTTGTACCTTGCAACACCTGAGGGGGGGGGGGGTTAAAGGTAACCTTTGAAATTGGTTCAACTAGGCTTTGGCCAACACTCTGCTCCTCTACTCCTCCTGCTGACCCTGGGCTCAAACACCGCTAGTTTTTGCCCGGAAATGCTAGCTGCACAGAGAAAAACACCAGCCAATGTGTTAGTGGGGTTCAGCACCGCCAGCTGTTCCCCTGCTGTGTAGTCGGCAACGTGTCCAGCACAAGCCACGCTGGCACAACAGAACAAAAGCTGCCACCAGTGCAGGCTTCGGCCTACACTTTGCTCCTCTCCTCCTCCTGCTGACCCTGGGCTCAAACACCGCTAGTTTTTGCCCGGAAATGCTAGCTGCACAGAGAAAAACACCAGCCAATGTGTTAGTGGGGTTCAGCAACGCCAGCTGTTCCCCTGCTGTGTAGTCGGCAACGTGTCCAGCACAAGCCACGCTGGCACAAGAGAACAAAAGCTGCCACCAGTGCAGGCTTCGGCCTACACTTTGCTCCTCTCCTCCTCCTGCTGACCCTGGGCTCAAACAACGCCAGTTTCTGCCCGGACATGCTAGCTGCACAGAGAAAAACACCAGCCAATGTGTTAGTGGGGTTGAGCACCGCCAGCTGTTCCCCTGCTGTGCAGCTTGCAACGTGACCTGCAAACGCCACGCAGGCACATGAACTGAAATTGAAGGGAGCCTGGCCCCCACCCCCAGGTGTTTATATGTATAACAGCCACCTTGTACAGCAGTACTGCTGCATTTGTACAAGGTGGCTGATGTTTTCTCCTTGCCCACGTGGAACTCAACACGTACAAAATGTGTCTCTTTGAGACCATTCCACTGTCCCTGAGGTGTGACTTTCCTTTCTAATGATACGCAGCACCCCCCTTGGTAGCGCTTCCCGTCTTCTGACATCATTGGTTGGCTACTTGCGCCTGTTCGTCCGCCCTGCCTGAATAAAATGCTCCTCGTTGTCTTAATTATTTTGACTGCGAGGGTGTGATTGATGGGCACGAGCAGTGCATATCTTCGCCTGTCTTAACTCATCTCCTTCCGCCTTCTTCAGACTGTGCAGCCTCATGGCCGCGGCATGCGAGAAGGGATCAGCAGAGGCCGCCCAGTCTGAAGCAGGTGTAAGGACGTGTGTGAGCGGCCAAAATATTTACTGCTCAAAGCCACGAATCCCAGCACCGCAGTGTGGCTTTATGAAAAGACACTGTGGGTCTGGGATTTATGGCCATCGTTAACCGCACCGGCCAACATGAAATGATGTCATAAGATGGGCAGCGCTAACAGGGCATTGCCAAGGGATAACACAAGAGCGCAGACTCCTGTACAGCAAATAACAACGCTCAGGAAGCTGCGCCAAGCACCAAGGCGTTATTTTGGACACCTGTGCTGCGTCTCATCAAAAAACCAAGTCACGCATCCACTACAGTTTGACTGTAGAATGGGGTAAATTGTGTATGTCTTTCATTCAGCGTGTGCAAGTAGACAAATTAATAGAGCAACCTTTCACTTGTGCAGCATTAATACTGCACAAGGTGTGTCTCTTGTACTTTGTAACACCTGAGGGGGGGGTTAAAGGTTTCCTTTGAAATTGGTTCAACTAGGCTTCGGCCTACACTCTGCTCCTCTCCTCCTCCTCCTGCTTCAACACGGGCTCTAACACCGCTAGTTTTTGCCCGCAAGTGCTAGCTGCACAGAGAAAAACACACGCCATTGTGTTAGTGGGGTTCAGCAACGCCAGCTGTTCCCCCAGTGTGTAGCCGGCAAAGTGTCCTGCAAACGCAACGCAGACACAAAGCTGCCTCCAGTGCAGGCTTCGGCCTACACTCATCTCCCCCTGCTTACCCTTTGCTCCAACACCGCTAGTTGGGGCTCTAGGAAGACAATCTTTAATAGGCAAGGCAACGCATCTGGGTTCCAGCACCGCCAGCTGGTTCTCGGCAGTGTTCTTGTCACAGGTACTCCCTCGTGCCAAGCCTGGTTTCAGCACCGTCAGCTGTTTCCGGGTTGTGTCAACTTCACTGAGACGCCTATGCTTGCCCCGTCGTGGTGCGGTCGAGTTAGCCAACTCCAGGGTGCCTCCAGTTTAGGAGCTTCCTATGTGGGCTGCGTGAACTGGTAGTCAAGGCTGGTTCTGTAGTGCCAGTAGGCCCAGCTCCCCCTGTAGGACTGTTGGGGTTCGGTAACTGCGGCTGCCTCGCGGCCTAGCTGTTCTCTCCTCTCCTGTGGGCCTTCGGGTCCACCACCTGGTTCCAGCACCGTCAGCTGGTTCCGGGCCGAGCCTTTGGCTTAGGTGCCTCCTCCTGGGTATCCGAGTTCCGCCAACGCCAGGCGGTCCTTGGTAGTGCTTTTAAGCGCGGGCACCTACAGCTTAGTAACCGGGTTCCAGCACCGTCAGCTGGTCCTCGGTCGTGCCATTGGCTCTTGCACACTGGGGCAACGCATCCGGGTTCCAGCACCGCCAGCTGGTTCTCGGCAGTGTTCTTGTCACAGGTACTCCCTCGTGCCAAGCCTGGTTTCAGCACCGTCAGCTGTTTCCGGGTTGTGTCAACTTCACTGAGACGCCTATGCTTGCCCCGTCGTGGTGCGGTCGAGTTAGCCAACTCCAGGGTGCCTCCAGTTTAGGAGCTTCCTATGTGGGCTGCGTGAACTGGTAGTCAAGGCTGGTTCTGTAGTGCCAGTAGGCCCAGCTCCCCCTGTAGGACTGTTGGGGTTCGGTAACTGCGGCTGCCTCGCGGCCTAGCTGTTCTCTCCTCTCCTGTGGGCCTTCGGGTCCACCACCTGGTTCCAGCACCGTCAGCTGGTTCCGGGCCGAGCCTTTGGCTTAGGTGCCTCCTCCTGGGTATCCGAGTTCCGCCAACGCCAGGCGGTCCTTGGTAGTGCTTTTAAGCGCGGGCACCTACAGCTTAGTAACCGGGTTCCAGCACCGTCAGCTAGTCCTCGGTCGTGCCATTGGCTCTTGCACACTGGGGCAACGCATCCGGGTTCCAGCACCGCCAGCTAGTTCTCGGCAGTGTTCTTGTCACAGGTACTCCCTCATGCCAAGCCTGGTTTCAGCACCGTCAGCTGTTTCCGGGTTGTGTCAACTTCACTGAGACGCCTATGCTTGCCCCGTCGTGGTGCGGTCGAGTTAGCCAACTCCAGGGTGCCTCCAGTTTAGGAGCTTCCTATGTGGGCTGCGTGAACTGGTAGTCAAGGCTGGTTCTGTAGTGCCAGTAGGCCCAGCTCCCCCTGTAGGACTGTTGGGGTTCGGTAACTGCGGCTGCCTCGCGGCCTAGCTGTTCTCTCCTCTCCTGTGGGCCTTCGGGTCCACCACCTGGTTCCAGCACCGTCAGCTGGTTCCGGGCCGAGCCTTTGGCTTAGGTGCCTCCTCCTGGGTATCCGAGTTCCGCCAACGCCAGGCGGTCCTTGGTAGTGCTTTTAAGCGCGGGCACCTACAGCTTAGTAACCGGGTTCCAGCACCGTCAGCTGGTCCTCGGTCGTGCCATTGGCTCTTGCACACTGGGGCAACGCATCCGGGTTCCAGCACCGCCAGCTGGTTCTCGGCAGTGTTCTTGTCACAGGTACTCCCTCGTGCCAAGCCTGGTTTCAGCACCGTCAGCTGTTTCCGGGTTGTGTCAACTTCACTGAGACGCCTATGCTTGCCCCGTCGTGGTGCGGTCGAGTTAGCCAACTCCAGGGTGCCTCCAGTTTAGGAGCTTCCTATGTGGGCTGCGTGAACTGGTAGTCAAGGCTGGTTCTGTAGTGCCAGTAGGCCCAGCTCCCCCTGTAGGACTGTTGGGGTTCGGTAACTGCGGCTGCCTCGCGGCCTAGCTGTTCTCTCCTCTCCTGTGGGCCTTCGGGTCCACCACCTGGTTCCAGCACCGTCAGCTGGTTCCGGGCCGAGCCTTTGGCTTAGGTGCCTCCTCCTGGGTATCCGAGTTCCGCCAACGCCAGGCGGTCCTTGGTAGTGCTTTTAAGCGCGGGCACCTACAGCTTAGTAACCGGGTTCCAGCACCGTCAGCTGGTCCTCGGTCGTGCCATTGGCTCTTGCACACTGGGGCAACGCATCCGGGTTCCAGCACTGCCAGCTGGTTCTCGGCAGTGTTCTTGTCACAGGTACTCCCTCGTGCCAAGCCTGGTTTCAGCACCGTCAGCTGTTTCCGGGTTGTGTCAACTTCACTGAGACGCCTATGCTTGCCCCGTCGTGGTGCGGTCGAGTTAGCCAACTCCAGGGTGCCTCCAGTTTAGGAGCTTCCTATGTGGGCTGCGTGAACTGGTAGTCAAGGCTGGTTCTGTAGTGCCAGTAGGCCCAGCTCCCCCTGTAGGACTGTTGGGGTTCGGTAACTGCGGCTGCCTCGCGGCCTAGCTGTTCTCTCCTCTCCTGTGGGCCTTCGGGTCCACCACCTGGTTCCAGCACCGTCAGCTGGTTCCGGGCCGAGCCTTTGGCTTAGGTGCCTCCTCCTGGGTATCCGAGTTCCGCCAACGCCAGGCGGTCCTTGGTAGTGCTTTTAAGCGCGGGCACCTACAGCTTAGTAACCGGGTTCCAGCACCGTCAGCTGGTCCTCGGTCGTGCCATTGGCTCTTGCACACTGGGGCAACGCATCCGGGTTCCAGCACCGCCAGCTGGTTCTCGGCAGTGTTCTTGTCACAGGTACTCCCTCGTGCCAAGCCTGGTTTCAGCACCGTCAGCTGTTTCCGGGTTGTGTCAACTTCACTGAGACGCCTATGCTTGCCCCGTCGTGGTGCGGTCGAGTTAGCCAACTCCAGGGTGCCTCCAGTTTAGGAGCTTCCTATGTGGGCTGCGTGAACTGGTAGTCAAGGCTGGTTCTGTAGTGCCAGTAGGCCCAGCTCCCCCTGTAGGACTGTTGGGGTTCGGTAACTGCGGCTGCCTCGCGGCCTAGCTGTTCTCTCCTCTCCTGTGGGCCTTCGGGTCCACCACCTGGTTCCAGCACCGTCAGCTGGTTCCGGGCCGAGCCTTTGGCTTAGGTGCCTCCTCCTGGGTATCCGAGTTCCGCCAACGCCAGGCGGTCCTTGGTAGTGCTTTTAAGCGCGGGCACCTACAGCTTAGTAACCGGGTTCCAGCACCGTCAGCTGGTCCTCGGTCGTGCCATTGGCTCTTGCACACTGGGGCAACGCATCCGGGTTCCAGCACCGCCAGCTGGTTCTCGGCAGTGTTCTTGTCACAGGTACTCCCTCGTGCCAAGCCTGGTTTCAGCACCGTCAGCTGTTTCCGGGTTGTGTCAACTTCACTGAGACGCCTATGCTTGCCCCGTCGTGGTGCGGTCGAGTTAGCCAACTCCAGGGTGCCTCCAGTTTAGGAGCTTCCTATGTGGGCTGCGTGAACTGGTAGTCAAGGCTGGTTCTGTAGTGCCAGTAGGCCCAGCTCCCCCTGTAGGACTGTTGGGGTTCGGTAACTGCGGCTGCCTCGCGGCCTAGCTGTTCTCTCCTCTCCTGTGGGCCTTCGGGTCCACCACCTGGTTCCAGCACCGTCAGCTGGTTCCGGGCCGAGCCTTTGGCTTAGGTGCCTCCTCCTGGGTATCCGAGTTTCGCCAACGCCAGGCGGTCCTTGGTAGTGCTTTTAAGCGCGGGCACCTACAGCTTAGTAACCGGGTTCCAGCACCGTCAGCTAGTCCTCGGTCGTGCCATTGGCTCTTGCACACTGGGGCAACGCATCCGGGTTCCAGCACCGCCAGCTGGTTCTCGGCAGTGTTCTTGTCACAGGTACTCCCTCGTGCCAAGCCTGGTTTCAGCACCGTCAGCTGTTTCCGGGTTGTGTCAACTTCACTGAGATGCCTATGCTTGCCCCGTCGTGGTGCGGTCGAGTTAGCCAACTCCAGGGTGCCTCCAGTTTAGGAGCTTCCTATGTGGGCTGCGTGAACTGGTAGTCAAGGCTGGTTCTGTAGTGCCAGTAGGCCCAGCTCCCCCTGTAGGACTGTTGGGGTTCGGTAACTGCGGCTGCCTCGCGGCCTAGCTGTTCTCTCCTCTCCTGTGGGCCTTCGGGTCCACCACCTGGTTCCAGCACCGTCAGCTGGTTCCGGGCCGAGCCTTTGGCTTAGGTGCCTCCTCCTGGGTATCCGAGTTCCGCCAACGCCAGGCGGTCCTTGGTAGTGCTTTTAAGCGCGGGCACCTACAGCTTAGTAACCGGGTTCCAGCACCGTCAGCTAGTCCTCGGTCGTGCCATTGGCTCTTGCACACTGGGGCAACGCATCCGGGTTCCAGCACCGCCAGCTGGTTCTCGGCAGTGTTCTTGTCACAGGTACTCCCTCGTGCCAAGCCTGGTTTCAGCACCGTCAGCTGTTTCCGGGTTGTGTCAACTTCACTGAGACGCCTATGCTTGCCCCGTCGTGGTGCGGTCGAGTTAGCCAACTCCAGGGTGCCTCCAGTTTAGGAGCTTCCTATGTGGGCTGCGTGAACTGGTAGTCAAGGCTGGTTCTGTAGTGCCAGTAGGCCCAGCCCCCCCTGTAGGACTGTTGGGGTTCGGTAACTGCGGCTGCCTCGCGGCCTAGCTGTTCTCTCCTCTCCTGTGGGCCTTCGGGTCCACCACCTGGTTCCAGCACCGTCAGCTGGTTCCGGGCCGAGCCTTTGGCTTAGGTGCCTCCTCCTGGGTATCCGAGTTCCGCCAACGCCAGGCGGTCCTTGGTAGTGCTTTTAAGCGCGGGCACCTACAGCTTAGTAACTGGGTTCCAGCACCGTCAGCTGGTCCTCGGTCGTGCCATTGGCTCTTGCACACTGGGGCAACGCATCCGGGTTCCAGCACCGCCAGCTGGTTCTCGGCAGTGTTCTTGTCACAGGTACTCCCTCGTGCCAAGCCTGGTTTCAGCACCGTCAGCTGTTTCCGGGTTGTGTCAACTTCACTGAGACGCCTATGCTTGCCCCGTCGTGGTGCGGTCGAGTTAGCCAACTCCAGGGTGCCTCCAGTTTAGGAGCTTCCTATGTGGGCTGCGTGAACTGGTAGTCAAGGCTGGTTCTGTAGTGCCAGTAGGCCCAGCTCCCCCTGTAGGACTGTTGGGGTTCGGTAACTGCGGCTGCCTCGCGGCCTAGCTGTTCTCTCCTCTCCTGTGGGCCTTCGGGTCCACCACCTGGTTCCAGCACCGTCAGCTGGTTCTCGGCAGTGTCTTTTGCTCTTGTACCTTCTGCTCCCCATCCTGGTTCCAGTACCGTCAGCTGGTTCCGGGCAGAGCCTTTGGCTTAGGTGCCTCCTTCTGGGTATCCAAGTTCCACCAATGTCAGGTGGTCCTTGGTAGTGCTTTCAGGCACGGGTACCTCCTGCTTAGTAACCGGGTTCCAGTAACGTCAGCTGGTCCTTGGTAGTTCCATTGGCTCTTGGACATTCGGCTACCCATCCGGGTTCCAGTACCGTCAGCTGGTTCTCGGCAGTGTCTTTTGCTCTTGTACCTTCTGCTCCCCATCCTGGTTCCAGTAACGTCAGCTGGTTCCGGGCAGAGCCTTTGGCTTAGGTGCCTCCTTCTGGGTATCCGAGTTCCGCCAACGTCAGGCGGTCCTTGGTAGTGCTTTTTAGCACGGGTACCTCCTGCTTAGTAACCAGGTTCCAGTAACGTCAGCTGGTCCTCGGTAGTTCCATAGGCTCTTGAACCTTCGGGTAGCCATCCGAGTTCCAGTTCCATCAGCTGGTTCTTGGCATTTTCTCAGCCTTCTTGTACCTTCTGCTACATTTCCAAGTTGAAGACCCTAACGTCGACAACCCGGAAGACCACCCCGATGACGACGACCCGGAAGACCACCCCGATGACGACGACGACGACGGCGGAGACGACGACGGCTGAGACGACGACGGCGGAGATGACGACACTGGAGACGACGACCCTGGAGACGACAACATGGAAGACCGAGAAGCAGAAGAACAAGAGGCTGCAGAACAAAGAGCAGAAGAACATTAAGCATAAGACTTAATATCAGAGCAAAAGATATTATCTAAATTATATGCAGAAGAAGACTAAGCAGTGTATGGGGGTGAGTCCGTTCCTCCTCGTGGTGCCCCTGGATAAAGCCTGATGCTGCAGGCCAAACTGAACGCGGACAAATGTAACTTTTGTGACTGGCAGAACGGAAGGTGTAATCTTCCAACTTTTATAGATAACAACTACGGGAATGCCTGTCACAAATGAGAATATGATGAAGAAGTAGAATAGGAAGAATAATAACAGTGGAATAAAAAGAATATGTAGAATAGGAAGAATAATAATAGTTGAAGAAAATGAATATGAAGAATGTAATAAAAAAAAAAAATAGGTAGAAGATGAAGAAGAAGATGAATAAGGTGAAGAAGTTGATGTCAAAGATGCTGATGATGATGAAGATGAAAGTGTGGGAAAAGAAAAAAAAAAAAGAAAAAAAAGAAGGGGAAGGGCGTGGAATAGTGAAACATCAATATCTGACAAAATAAAAAAAATTTACATAGTCAATATCTTTTTCAATCCGAACGTCTTTAAAAAAAAAAACAAAACATGCTATTCTATTTGATTGGACTAATCCTCATTGCCTTTAATGTCTCCGCCACCTCCCCCATACATCCTACATTATTCTTAGTTGTTTTCCTTCATGTAGAATGAACCTACAAGGAAAGAAAGGGTTTATTTTAATTCCGATATTTTGGTCCCATTGACTTGCATTGGGATCGGGTATTGGTATCGGCGATATCCGATATTTTTTGAATATCGGCCGATCCAAACCGATACCGATACTTTCCGATATCGGAAGGTATCGCTCAACACTAGTAATTATATAATTTACGAATGCTATGGACACACCTCTGGATCTTGACTCTGGGCTTGTGATGTGAAACCAATTAGTAAAATATCTGACTTTCAGTGTAGGAACGTGACCAGTTTTGAAATGTGTTTCTTGCAATACTAGTATTTGAACTGTTTATGCACGGAATAAAACATTGTGTAGTGTTAAAACCTCTTGTGAGCTGAATTTAATTAAAGCCATAATAAAGAAAGCGGGAGGAAGGAGAAGGCATGGAAAAGGGAGGAAGGAGGTGGAAATGTAAGATAGGCAAAAAAAAAAAAAAAACAGATTTAAAAAGGAGGGGGCACAAGGAAGATGTAACAACTCTGCTGGCATCATGGCATGGCCTCTCATCTCTCACACTATCTTACCCACTGCTCCAGGTCATGTTGCGGTTTCTGTTTCTTGCCAGCGCCATGTTCTGTGCCTCTGCTCTCTGCATGCTTCCTGGCTGTGTATAGGGGTGAGGCGCCTGAACTCTCTGGTTCTTATAGGAATCAGGTGCACCTGTCTAATCTGTTCCTGACCAATTACCAAGAGGCCTCCAGTATTTAGTGCAGCTCCACCCAGTGGACTGGGCCTGTGCAATGTGTTAGCTCAGTTTGTGCTTAGCTTCTGAGTTTGCCAGGCCTTGCTCTGTGTTACTCTCTCTCTGGAGGCTTTTCTCAGTGTTCTTGCCTTGTCCGCTCTCCAGGCGGCAGAATATCCTGGTCCCTGTATCTTTGTCCTTGTGTCTTGTTCCATTGCCTTGTCTGTACTTTGTCCTACCTCTGTCTCCTTTTCTGTGGCTTCCTTCCCTGTTGTGTCTTTCCTTGTGTTCTCAGTCTGCTTATGCTCCGCACACTTGCGGCTCTGCCTGCTCTGTAGCTTTACCTCTGCTCCGCACTCCTGCGGTTCTGTTCCGTTCTACTCTGCTTAGCTTCTGCTGCTGCAGTTATCTCTTGCTGCAGCTCCTCTCTGCATTCCTTGCGGTTCTGCTCTGCTTTGCTGCTGCAGAAACCTCTTGCTGCAGCTCCTCTCCACATTCCTTGTGGCTCCGCTCTGCTTAGCTTCTGCAGAAATCTCTTGCTGCAGCTCCTCTCCGCATTCCTTGCGGTTCTGCTCTGCTTAGCTTTTGTTGCTACGCTATCTCTTGCTGCTCTTCCGCTCCTATCTGCAGCCTTGCACTTCTCTTCTTGTGTGAACAGGTCCCAACCTGTTTTTTCATTCTCCTTTCCTCCTGGCTTGTTTCCGTACCTGCATCTTCTGTGTGAACAGGTCCCAACCTGCTCCTTCATACTTCTTTCCTTTCTGCTTGTTTCCTTACCTGCACCTCCAGTGTGAACAGGTCCCTACCTGTTCCTTCATACACCTTTCCTACCAGCCCTGTGTTCTCTGCCGTTCCTGCCAGCCCTGTGTTCTCTGCCGTGCCTGCCAGCCCTGTGTTCTCTGCTGTGCCTGCCAGCCCTGTGTGTTGTGAATTATGTGGCGGAGCTCCCTCCTGTGGTCACAAGTGGTACTTCGGCTGATTCTCTCTGGGAGCTTCCGTTTGTGGAGGAAACTGGTACTGCTGCTTCTGAGTTTCCTTCCTCAGGTGATCTGGTGAGGTCGTTAGGTGCTTCTCTACTTAACCCCACCTAATGCTTTGATTCATGCTTCCTGTCAATGTTCCAGTGTTGGACTTGTGTTTCTCTGGATCATTCCTGTGGCCTGCTGCTCTGCATAGCTAAGTGCTTCTTTGCTATTTGTTGCTATTTTTTCTGTCCAGCTTGTCTATTTGTTTTGCTGGAAGCTCTGGGACGCAAAGGGTGTACCTCCGTGCCGTTAGTTCGGTACGGAGGGTCTTTTTGCCCCTTTGCGTGGTTTTCTTTAGGGTTTTGTGTAGACCGCAAAGTTATCTTTCCTATCCTCGTTCTGTCTAGAATATCGGGCCTCACTTTGCTGAATCTATTTCATCCCTACGTTTGTCTTTTCATCTTACTCACAGTCATTATATGTGGGGGGCTGCCTTTTCCTTTGGGGTATTTCTCTGAGGCAAGGTAGGCTTATTTTCTCTATCTTCAGGCTAGTAAGTTTCTCAGGCTGTGCCGAGTTGCATAGGTAGCGTTAGGCGCAATCCACGGCTGCCTCTAGTTGTGTTTGGAGAGGATCAGGGATTGCGGTCTGCAGAGTTCCTACGTCTCAGAGCTCGTTCTATTATTTTGGGTTATTGTCAGATCACTGTATGTGCTCTGACCTCCATGTCCATTGTGATACTGAATTGCCTCGCATAACAGTACAGGAAGCCTAAAGTACTAATGATTCTCAATAGAGGGAAAAAAGAAGTTCTGAGACCATTTTTTTTTCTTGGCTTTGTGTTTTGTCTTTTTTTTCCCCTAGACATTTGGGTGGTTCAGTACACAGGTGTAGCGATGGACATTAGAAGTCTGTCTTCATTTGTGGATCAGCTCTCGGCAAGAGTACAAAAGATTCAAGACACTATTAATCAGAAATCTATGTTAGAACCAAGAATTCCTATTCCTGATTTGTTTTTTGGAGATAGAACTAAGTTTCTGAGTTTCAAAAATAATTGTAAGTTATTTCTGGCCTTGAAACCTCGTTCCTCTGGTGATCCAGTTCAACAGGTTTTGATTATTATTTCTTTTTTGAGCGGCGACCCTCAGGACTGGGCATTTTCTCTTGCGCCAGGAGATCCTGCATTGAGTAATATCAATGCGTTTTTCCTGGCGCTCGGATTGCTGTACGATGAGCCTAATTCAGTGGATCAGGCAGAAAAGAATTTGCTGGCTCTTTGTCAGGGTCAGGATGAGATAGAGGTATATTGCCAGAAATTTAGAAAATGGTCAGTGCTCACTCAATGGAATGAATCTGCGCTGGCAGCTATGTTCAGAAAGGGTCTCTCTGAAGCCCTTAAGGATGTCATGGTGGGATTTCCTATGCCTGCTGGTTTGAATGAGTCTATGTCTTTGGCTATTCAGATCGGTCGACGCTTGCGTGAGCGTAAATCTGTGCACCATTTGGCGGTATTACCTGAGCTTAAACCTGAGCCTATGCAGTGCGATAGGACTTTGACCAGAGTTGAACGGCAAGAACACAGACGTCTGAATGGGCTGTGTTTCTACTGTGGTGATTCCACTCATGCCATCTCTGATTGTCCTAAGCGCACTAAGCGGTTCGCTAGGTCTGCCACCATTGGTACGGTACAGTCAAAATTTCTTCTGTCCGTTACCTTGATCTGCTCTTTGTCATCATATTCTGTCATGGCGTTTGTGGATTCAGGCGCTGCTCTGAATTTGATGGACTTGGAATATGCTAAGCGTTGTGAGTTTTTCTTGGAGCCCTTGCAGTGTCCTATTCCATTGAGAGGTATTGATGCTACGCCTTTGGCCAAGAATAAGCCTCAATACTGGACCCAGCTGACCATGTGCATGGCTCCTGCACATCAGGAGGATATTCGCTTTCTGGTGTTGCATAATCTGCATGATGTGGTCGTGTTGGGGTTGCCATGGCTACAAGTCCATAATCCAGTATTGGATTGGAAATCCATGTCGGTGTCCAGCTGGGGTTGTCAGGGGGTACATGGTGATGTTCCATTTTTGTCAATTTCGTCATCCACCCCTTCTGAGGTTCCAGAGTTCTTGTCTGATTACCGGGATGTATTTGATGAGCCCAAGTCCGATGCCCTACCTCCGCATAGGGATTGTGATTGTGCTATCAATTTGATTCCTGGTGGTAAATTCCCAAAAGGTCGACTGTTTAATTTATCCGTGCCTGAGCACACCGCTATGCGCAGTTATGTGAAGGAATCCCTGGAGAAGGGGCATATTCGCCCGTCATCGTCGCCATTAGGAGCAGGGTTCTTTTTTGTAGCCAAAAAGGATGGTTCGCTGAGACCTTGTATAGATTATCGCCTTCTTAATAAGATCACTGTTAAATTTCAGTACCCCTTGCCTTTGTTATCTGATTTGTTTGCTCGGATTAAGGGGGCTAGTTGGTTCACCAAGATTGATCTTCGTGGTGCGTATAATCTGGTGCGAATCAGGCGAGGCGATGAATGGAAAACTGCATTTAATACGCCCGAGGGTCATTTTGAGTATCTAGTGATGCCATTCGGACTTGCCAATGCTCCATCAGTGTTTCAGTCCTTTATGCATGACATCTTCCGAGAGTACCTGGATAAATTCCTGATTGTGTACTTGGATGACATTTTGATCTTCTCGGATGATTGGGAGTCTCATGTGAAACAGGTCAGAACGGTTTTTCAGGTCCTGCGTGCTAACTCTTTGTTTGTGAAGGGATCAAAGTGTCTCTTTGGTGTGCAGAAGGTTTCATTTTGGGGGTTCATCTTTTCCCCTTCTACTATCGAGATGGATCCTGTTAAGGTCCAAGCCATCCATGATTGGACTCAGCCGACATCTCTGAAAAGTCTGCAAAAGTTCCTGGGCTTTGCTAATTTTTATCGTCGCTTCATCTGCAATTTTTCTAGTATTGCCAAACCATTGACCGATTTGACCAAGAAGGGTGCTGATTTGGTCAATTGGTCTTCTGCTGCTGTGGAAGCTTTTCAAGAGTTGAAGCGTCGTTTTTCTTCTGCCCCTGTGTTGTGTCAACCTGATGTTTCTCTTCCGTTCCAGGTCGAGGTTGATGCTTCTGAGATTGGAGCAGGGGCTGTTTTGTCGCAGAGAGGTTCTGATTGTTCAGTGATGAAACCATGCGCTTTTTTTTCCAGGAAGTTTTCGCCTGCTGAGCGGAATTATGATGTGGGCAACCGAGAGTTGCTGGCCATGAAGTGGGCATTCGAGGAGTGGCGTCATTGGCTTGAAGGAGCTAAGCATCGCGTGGTGGTATTGACTGATCATAAGAACCTGACTTATCTCGAGTCTGCTAAGCGTTAGAATCCTAGACAGGCTCGTTGGTCGCTGTTTTTCACCCGTTTTGACTTTGTGATTTCGTACCTTCCGGGCTCTAAAAATGTGAAGGCGGATGCTCTGTCTAGGAGTTTTGTGCCCGACTCTCCGGGTTTATCTGAGCCGGCGGGTATCCTCAAGGAAGGTGTAATTGTGTCTGCCATCTCCCCTGATTTGCGGCGGGTGCTGCAAAAATTTCAGGCTAATAAACCTGATCGTTGTCCAGCGGAGAAACTGTTTGTCCCGGATAGGTGGACAAATAAAGTGATCTCTGAGGTTCATTGTTCGGTGTTGGCTGGTCATCCTGGAATCTTTGGTACCAGAGAGTTAGTGGCTAGATCCTTTTGGTGGCCGTCTCTGTCGCAGGATGTGCGTTCTTTTGTGCAGTCCTGTGGGATTTGTGCTCAGGCTAAGCCCTGCTGTTCTCGTGCCAGTGGGTTGCTTTTGCCCTTGCCGGTCCCGAAGAGACCTTGGACACATATCTCTATGGATTTTATTTCAGATCTTCCCGTCTCTCAAAAGATGTCAGTCATTTGGGTGGTCTGTGATCGCTTTTCTAAGATGGTCCATCTGGTACCCTTGTCCAAGTTGCCTTCCTCCTCTGATTTGGTGCCATTGTTCTTCCAGCATGTGGTTCGTTTGCATGGCATTCCAGAGAATATCGTTTCTGACAGAGGTTCCCAGTTTGTTTCGAGGTTTTGGCGAGCCTTTTGTGGTAGGATGGGCATGGACTTGTCTTTTTCCTCGGCTTTTCATCCTCAGACTAATGGCCAGACCGAACGAACCAATCAGACCTTGGAAACCTATCTGAGATGCTTTGTTTCTGCCGATCAGGATGACTGGGTGTCCTTTTTGCCTTTGGCCGAGTTCGCCCTTAATAATCGGGCCAGCTCGGCTACCTTGGTTTCGCCATTTTTCTGCAATTCTGGGTTCCATCCTTGTTTCTCTTCAGGACAGGTTGAGTCTTCGGACTGTCCTGGTGTGGATACTGTGGTGGACAGGTTGCAGCAGATTTGGACTCATGTAGTGGACAATTTGACCTTGTCCCAGGAGAAGGCTCAACGTTTCGCTAATCGCATACGCCGTGTGGGTCCCCGACTTCGTGTTGGGGATCTGGTTTGGTTATCTTCTCGTCATATTCCTATGAAGGTTTCCTCTCCGAAGTTTAAACCTCGTTTCATTGGTCCTTATAGGATTTCTGAGGTTATTAATCCTGTGTCTTTTCGTCTGACCCTCCCAGATTCTTTTTTCATACATAACGTCTTCCATAGGTCATTATTGCGGAGATACGTGGCACCTATGGTTCCATCTGTTGACCCTCCTGGCCCGGTTTTGGTGGAGGGGGAATTGGAGTATATTGTGGAGAAGATTTTGGATTTGGTTAAATGGAAGGGTTATGTTCAGGAGGATAATTCCTGGGTTTTTGCCTCTGATGTTCATGCTCCCGATCTTGTTCGTGCCTTTCATGTGGCTCATCCTGGTCGGCCTCAAGGGGGGGGGTACTGTTGTGAATTCTGTGGCGGAGCTCCCTCCTGTGGTCACAAGTGGTACTTCGGCTGATTCTCTCTGGGAGCTTCCGTTTGTGGAGGAAACTGGTACTGCTGCTTCTGAGTTTCCTTCCTCAGGTGATCTGGTGAGGTCGTTAGGTGCTTCTCTACTTAACCCCACCTAATGCTTTGATTCATGCTTCCTGTCAATGTTCCAGTGTTGGACTTGTGTTTCTCTGGATCATTCCTGTGGCCTGCTGCTCTGCATAGCTAAGTGCTTCTTTGCTATTTGTTGCTATTTTTTCTGTCCAGCTTGTCTATTTGTTTTGCTGGAAGCTCTGGGACGCAAAGGGTGTACCTCCGTGCCGTTAGTTCGGAGGGTCTTTTTGCCCCTTTGCGTGGTTTTCTTTAGGGTTTTGTGTAGACCGCAAAGTTATCTTTCCTATCCTCGTTCTGTCTAGAATATCGGGCCTCACTTTGCTGAATCTATTTCATCCCTACGTTTGTCTTTTCATCTTACTCACAGTCATTATATGTGGGGGGCTGCCTTTTCCTTTGGGGTATTTCTCTGAGGCAAGGTAGGCTTATTTTTTCTATGTTCAGGCTAGTTAGTTTCTCAGGCTGTGCCGAGTTGCATAGGTAGCGTTAGGCGCAATCCACGGCTGCCTCTAGTTGTGTTTGGAGAGGATCAGGGATTGCGGTCTGCAGAGTTCCCACGTCTCAGAGCTCGTTCTATTATTTTGGGTTATTGTCAGATCACTGTATGTGCTCTGACCTCCATGTCCATTGTGATACTGAATTGCCTCGCATAACACCTGTGGTCTCTGCCGTGCTTGCCAGCCCTGTGTTCTCTGCCGTGTCTCTGCCAGCCCTGTCTCAGCCGTGCCAGCCTACTCGTCTGAGTTTCAGCTGTGCTCTTCTGCCAGTCCTGCCTGATGCCCGCACCTGTCCTAGTGTTCCTGTTCTCCAAGTGGGAGCAGCAGCCACAGCCAGACACCACCCTGGAGTAGCACCTGGCAGCTGCCTGCTGCACAAGCCTGACCTCACCAACAGAGGCTCCAGTGAAAACCCAGGCAGCTGTCATAGTCACGCCCCTTCCAGGGTAGTCTGGTTTGTGGCACAGTGGGGCCACAAACCCCCCGAGCTCACGCCTACCAGTCAGGGCGTGAGCGTGAGTTTGCACAGGCCATGGCCTCCGCTGTATCCCATGTCCTACCGCTCGCAGGGCATGATGAACTTTCTCTACCGATATGGCAACCTAAAGAATTTGTTCCGCCCTGTGTCGTTCTAATTGAGGAGACCTCGGGCCCAATCATAATTTCAAACCCTCTCTACAATCAACTTTTGGCCTATGAGGAAGAGCACAACCCAGCAGACCCGCCTAGGTTCTATGGGAATCCAGAAGAATGCCAAAGCTTCCTGGAACAGTGCTTGCGCTACATCCTTCAGAATGCAGCTTGTTATCCCTCTGACTGGATTAAGGTGGGCTACATCATGTCCTACCTAGTAGGAGATTCTTTAATATGGATTTGTTTTCTCTGGGAAGGAGGGGATCTTATCGTCATGAACCTTGCGGCCTTCCTGGTGGCCTTCGTAGAGTCTTTGACAAGTCTCGTCCTGCTGCTCCTGTGAAGTCTTCCCCATATAGATCCGAGGCGCTCCAGACGGGCAAAACCCGTGAAGAAACCCCCACGTCAAGCCATGACCGTCTGTGACCCTCCAGTTACTCTACCCGTTAAAGCAGCTACTCAAATAAAACCCAAAAAGACTGTCAAGAGTGGACTGGCAAAACACCAGTCTAAGACCAGTTATAAGAAGGGCTTACTATATTGCTGCGGTTGTGAGGAACACCCGGACAGCCTCTGTCCAAAGGATCTAAAGCTTCAAAACCTTGGGCCATTAGGAGAGACTGCCCTCAGTGAGAATAACTCCCTTCCGTTAAAGTCTGTGTCTGTTCCAGTGCCTTGTGGGAGCTTCGGCCCTGCAGATGTATATAAGCTGCTAACCAGACGGAGTCTAAGTGTGGTTCCTGTTCCACTGCTCCAGAATCCTGTGAAGGTGTTTCGTGATAGCCGAGCCCTACTTATGAACAGTCCAGTGTCGAAGGGACAACTACTGCTCCAAATTGGAGCATTATATTCTAAGAAATTTCTTTTCCACTTGTTGACCAGTCCGCCCGTCGGTCGTTCTGAGCCGGATACTCTGCTGCCCGTTCCGGTCCGAAGACCCAGCGTGGTTCTGCGTTTGGAACTGTCAAGTCTCCAGAGTTTTTTTGTTCCTGAACTGCAAGGTCAATCTACAGTGTTGACATTCTCTCCACCTAATCAGCTGGCTATTGAGTCACAGTGTGCTGACCTTGTTGAAGTAAAGGAAGCAGTGGCACCCTCTCCGCACACCTCCAGTGACAATACCAGTGACCAGTTCCCAGGAACATCCCTGTTGCTTAAAATTTTTTCTCTGGACTTTGGGAAGAAGATGCTTCCTGTAATGATGCCTTCGGATTCCATGTGGCAGGTGGATGAAGAAGCTGAAGCTCTTGCGTCTCTGTTCTTCACCAATCCGGAGGAAGAAATCGTCCAGCTTTGTCAGAGTAACTGCCTGATGGAGCTTCCTAAATGTATGTCTTCTGCTTCCAAGTGGCTACTTGCTGATAATACTAAGACAGAGACTATCTCATCCTATAATCTAGAAGAGGAGGTCCAGTTTTTTCAGGGTACCAGACTCAAGATGTTTCCTGTATGTATGCCTCCCATTTCCATCTGGCTGTTGGGTGAAGATCCCAAGACAGAAGTGTTCTCATCTCTGCTTTCCACCGGTCTAAAGCAGGAGGTTCAATTTTCTTGTGATGAGGAGCTTAAGTTGGATCCAGTGAAGGTGTCTTCAGTTTCCAAAGAATTGGATTATGTTGAGGTCAAATCAGAAGCTTCCAAGTCTCTGCTTTCAGTCAACCAGGTGAAAGAAGTCCTGGCCCTTGTATCTTCAGTGTGGGAAGTCGATCTTGCTGGACTCTAAGAGACTGGGCATCCTGAGATCTCTAATGTCTCATCTACCTCATTCTACCAGAGGAATGTTGTGATGGCTCTGACTATGTGTGCTCCTATCCTTCTTCTACAAGTTATTCTGGTGGGCTTGAAGAGGGGCCATAAAGGGGGGGGGGGCACTGTAACAACTCTGCTGGCATCACGGCGTGGCCTCTCATTCTCTCACACTATCTTACCCACTGCTCCAGGTCATGTTGCGGTTTGTTTCTTGCCAGCGCCATGTTCTGTGCCTCTGCTCTCTGCATGCTTCCTGGCTGTGTATGGGGGGCGGCATCTGAACTCTCTGGTTCTTATAGGAATCAGGTGCACCTGTCTAATCTGTTCCTGACTAATTACCAAGAGGCCTCCAGCATTTAGTGCAGCTCCACCCAGTGGACTGGGCCTGTGCAATGTGTTAGCTCGGTTTGTGCTTAGCTTCTGAGTTTGCCAGGCCTTGCTCTGTTACTCCCTCTCTGGAGGCTTTTCTGTGTTCTTGCCTTGATCTTGTTGTCCACCCAGAAGGCAGAATATCCTGGTCCCTGTGTCTTGTTCCATTGCCTTGTCTGTACTTTTTTCTACCTCTGTCTCCTTGTCTGTGGCTTCCTTCCCTGTTGTCTTTCCTTGTGTTCTCAGTCTGCTTATGCTCCGCACTCTTGCGGCTCTGCCTGCTCTGTACCTTTACCTCTGCTCCGCACTCCTGTGGTTCTGTTCCGTTCTACTCTGCTTAGCTTCTGCTGCTGCAGTAATCTCTTGCTGCAGCTCCTCTCCGCATTCCTTGCGGTTCTGCTCTGCTTTGCTGCTGCAGAAACCTCTTGCTGCAGCTCCTCTCCACATTCCTTGTGGCTCCGCTCTGCAGAAATCTCTTGCTGCAGCTCCTCTCCGCATTCCTTGCGGTTCTGCTCTGCTTAGCTTTTGTTGCTACGCTGTCTCTTGCTGCTCTTCCGCTCCTACCTGCAGCCTTGCACTTCTCTTCCTGTGTGAACAGGTCCCAATCTGTTCCTTCATTCTCATTTCCTCCTGGCTTGTTTCTGTACCTGCATCTCCTGTGTGAACAGGTCCCACCTGTTCCTTCATACTTCTTTCCTTTCTACTTGTTTCCTTACCTGCACCTCCAGTGTGAACAGGTCCCAACCTGTTCCTTCATACACCTTTCCTGCCAGCCCTGTGTTCTCTGCCGTTCCTGCCAGCCCTGTGTTCTCTGCCGTGCCTGCCAGCCCTGTGTTCTCTGCCGTGCCTGCCAGCCCTGTGTTCTCTGCCGTGCCTGCCAGCCCTGTGTTCTCTGCCGTGCCTGCCAGCCCTGTGTTCTCTGCCGTGTCTCTGCCAGCCCTGTGTCTCAGCCGTGCCAGCCTACTCGTCTTGAGTTTCAGCTGTGCTCTTCTGCCAGTCCTGCCTGATGCCCGCACCTGTCCTAGTGTTCCTGTTCTCCAAGTGGGAGCAGCAGCCACAGCCAGACACCACCCTGAAGTAGCACCTGGCAGCTGCCTGCTGCACAAGCCTGACCTCACCAACAGAGGCTCCAGTGAAAACCCAGGCAGCTGTCATAGTCACGCCCCTTCCAGGGTAGTCTGGTTTGTGGCACAGTGGGGCCACAAACCCCCCGAGCTCACGCCAATCAGTCAGGGCGTGACAGAAGAAAATGTAAACCTGAGTAATCAGAGGTTGTCTCTCCTCCCTAAAATTTCAGGGATCAAAAAGCCCTCTTTATCATAGAGTAAGAAAATAAAGAGAATGAAATAAGATAAGAGAGGGAAGAAAGTTAAATTCTAGACCGGCACTGCAGAGAGTAGATCCCCTATAAGGTGGTGGACTTCCTATAGAGGAACCCCCCCCCCCCCCTGTCCAGACCAAGAACCACTTCCTAGCCCTTTTAGTTAGAAAATAGGGCAGCATATTAGTATATTTTGTTTATAAAAGTATTACCAACAATATCGCCAACATGTATAACAGTGAAATACAAATCTTGAGTATCGGAGGAAAGAGAAACCAGTATTCTTATGTGATTGGGTCATTATTTTGGACTGATAAACGAAACCAAGAGAACTAAAGTTGAAATAGGTCAGTCTGGAGGAGGGGCAGGATCTCTAGTGCCACGTCTTCTGAGTTCTCTTCTAGGTTTACTTCGTGGTTCCCTTCGTGGCTATGGGGGATTTTCCATTCTGGGAAATTCAAGTTAACTTGGCCAATCCATAGACGAGGTGGAGATGGGAGGAATCCCTATGTCTGTGATGGAAGTAGGGATGTCACCAAGGGTATCGAAGAGTGGAGTCAGAATGACGCACATGAAGGGCGAAATGAATATAGAATGTTCCATTGTCTTAAGGCCTCTCGTAGTGGTTTCAGAGCCCTCTGCTTCTGCAGAGTGTAAAGCAAAAGGTCCGGCATAAGATAAACAGGAATATCCTGGTATAGGATACAGACCATTTTCCCAGCCTTGATTACTATGTTCTTATTTAGCTTGTATCTATGAACACTACATAAGACATCACATGGTTTTGTGGCGTGGTAGACCTGGGACCGAAAGATCTGTGAGCCCGTCCAACTCATGCAGTATCAGGAGGAACTTAAGACAGAGTTAAGCAAATGACATAGAACCTCATCCAGATCATGATGTTCTACAGTTTGAGGAAGACCCCAAATCCTTGTATCGTTATGTCTTCCCGCTTACGTCTGTCAGATATTCCAGCTGACATGGGTAGAAATAGCTTGTTCGTGCACGTTCAGCTGTTGAGTAGTAGAAGCCGCTTGTATTTCTGTGGATATCACTCTTGCTAACTATGGTATCTCGACTCTTATGGACATAGTCTTTGCTTTGTAGGAAGACTCCAATCTGGAAACATGTCTTCTCTAGTTGGATTGGCTCTTATATGTGCGGTAAGATCTTCCCATGACCTTTCATGTTGTGAACGTGTTTCATGTGGTTCTCCCTCTATATAGCCAGGAGAGGAAGAGCACAGACTGCAGAGGATAGCCCCCACCATTATAACCATAACTGTGGACGGGCAAATTCCATACATATCGTGGTTAGAGAGGAAGTAAGACACTTAGGCCCAGAGAATAGGGGGCTGAGGGCTAGCCTGATCTTGTGTGATAGCTGAAAGTCCTCTGGTCGCCATCTTGAGAGATTCCAAGTTATCATGTTGAGAGAAGTCCTTGCGGAATGAAGGGCCCTGGAACGATCAGAGTCCACCAGCAAGGACAGCATCTTTCAGCAGGCAAGGTGGGAGGCGGCTGAGAGCATGAACGTTTAGCCGAGGTCATTTTGCAAGCTTCCGGCACGGCCAGTGAAAAGGCGGTGCTCCAGAGAAAATGAGTAATGCTGATTGAGTGTTCTTCTTCCTCTTCGCCAGCATTAGCGGTCCTTTGAGAGGCAAATTGAGGGCTAAGAAAGCTGTGGAGCCTGTCCTGGGACAGGAGCTGCAGAAACTCTTCCATAGCCAGGCTGGTCAACGAGTAAGAGATTTTACATCAAGTACCTAAAATCCTCTTTTTTATTTCCAGCGTCACTTACATTGGAGGTCAATCAGGGGTGCATGAAAGCATTTTCATAAAAATATAGCATGCTCGGGGCAATTGCTGCTAAATGGGTATAGGAGAAAGCAGCCAAAAAATCCCTTTTTGGCGCAATAAAAAAAAAGCAAGACAGATTTTTACTAAAAGAATAGACTTTATTAAGCATTGTAAGTCTTTCTAACTGGAAACCAAGCTCCTCCATGAAGCATTCCTAAACATTCTGCATCATAAGTTCACCACCTTCTCAACAACAGCAGACATTCTCAAGAGTTTTGCCGCTCTAACTTACATTGATAAACTATGGAGATGCTGGGGGGGCGAGGGATTACAGGACAGGAAGATTTTTGGGAGGTGGGAGATAGTTACACATTACCCATCCACTAAACAGGTGACTAGCATAAAAGAGGGGGTGGGGCGTTTATTAACAGGTGGGGGGAGAAAATATAATCCAGAAGCCATGGTTTTTTTTTGCTTTTTTAGATTTTTTTTGTGTGTGACTGTAATTAAAACACAGACAGTATTCAGTTAAAACATGAAATTACTAACAAGGATTCATTGCAGTGAAAGTTTCACCTAGCTAAAAAATAAAAACCTCCAAAAAATAAAATAAAAAATAATAAAACTGAAGAGAAAGCGGGAAGTTTATATTAAAATCGGGTTTAACAGGGAGCGGGGCTTACAAAATAGATATACTTACACTTTGAAAGTCAGCAAGATTTGCTTTCAAAAGGTTCTGTTTCTTCTTGAAAAAAATAAAATAATTAAATTCGCAATTAAGTTACCACTAAACCAGGAATTAAAAAAAGCGTACTATCACAAATACATGTGCGGCAGATACAGATGGGTCAAAAGTCTACACCCAAAAGGAATCGGGTGCGAGGACGAGATTTTTTTATTTTATTTTTTTATTTTTCTTAATTGTCACATCTTACAAGTCTCAAGAAGAAAATGTTAGTTTGCTTGTAGGTTGTTTTTGTTTCAAGAACATCTAAAAATTAAAAACTCCTGAAAAAGACACCATTAATTCAGCAGTAGGTGTGAGAATCACCTCCAAGGATGTGATAGAGCCATAAAATATATATATATATCAGAAATATATGAGTAAATAAAAGGCGAATGGGTTTAACCGGCTGCCCCTCCTTGAGACTTTCTCAACAATGGAAACGACAAGGATGAAAAGAAAAAAGTTTTCGGTGCCGAGTGGAATTGCAGTCTTTCACCCACGCAACACGATTGAAACCTTTGGATGTTCGGACTATGAAAACTACCGCAACGGTTATATTAAATAAGTGCTGCAGTGAGAAAAAAGCGTATAGTCTTCATTTATGGCGTGTTGTGATGTAAAAGTGGTGAAGGTCCCAGAATACTGGGAGAGGATTTTTGGTTAATATATATATATATATATATATATATATACACACGTCAAAGTACCGCATTGCTGTGTAGCGTTAGGTAAAGTATCATGAATGTGCCTTTTTTTTTCCATGTCAGACTGTGCATGATGCACTCACAGCTACCATTCCCAAAACGTCCTACCGGTTCGGTGGGCTCCGGGTCAAAAGCCGTCACCCATTCATACAGATTACAGAGGGGTTTCTACCATAAGTCAAATCGAGCAATATGTATATAATAAAGAACAGTGTTACATCAACAATAACTGCCCACCCACCCTACCCCCTTTAACACCAAAAAAAAAAATTTAAAAAATATATATATATCCTAGCCGGGTAACCGAACATTGCAAAACAGAATGAATATCTTCTACTAACCCATTCTACGTTACGTGCGCTTAATTGATTGAAGCCAGCAATTGATCAAAATGACCTTTCTGAAGTCAAACGGCACAACAACAAAAAATAGAAATAAAAAAAATAATAAAAAAAAGTAAAATAAAATAATAATAAAAAGAAATAAAAAATAATAATAATAATAATAAAAAAAAAAGTAAAATAAAATAATAATAAACAAAAAAATCTTCCGTATATGCCGAGTTGTCCTTGCGCAAGTCCTGGATACAGGCAGAATGTGAGAAGGACAAAATAACGCCAGTGGTGAAAGACATACGAGTTTAACATCAGAAAGGTATCAGGAAAAGTGCAGCTTTAAACAATTTTTTTTGTGATCTAATAAAACGAGATTAGCGGTTACTTTAATTCAACATCAAGAGAGATTACGGTTAGTGAGAAACATTTCAACAAAACTTCCGGTGAGAAGGGGAAAAAAACAACAAAAACCGGTTTAAATCGCCGCTCACCGGCTACGTTATGTGCGTACAACACATGATAAAAAAAATTGATAAAAAATCAAATACGGCAAATTAATAGTGGATGTTTATGTGCGATTAAAATTAGTTTTACATTGTGAAATGCGGTAAAAAGAAATATAAGAAGGAAAAAAAGTATAACGGCTTAAAAAAAAAATAAAAAAATTCACAAGTTGACACTTTTGGGTGGGAAACTAGCTGTTTTTTTTTCCCTTCCCTGTGAAATATCAGGATAGGTTCCCCCTTCTATGAACATTTTGCCCTCTGATACGCTGTGGTCATCTAGGAGGCCATAGTAAGTAATCAGAGGAGAGTTTTCGTCACGACTCCTGGGGTGAGTGCTCCCAGGACAATGTATTTCATAACAATGCCTAAAATAATACAAGAAGAACCGAGCAGCAGGGCATCAATGGACGCCAACGTCAGACAGCGGCCTGGCATGACTCCCATTATTATCATCAGCAAGGTGCAGAATGGGTAGTTAATGCTGCCACCGCATGGTATTTTGCTTTTTTTTTTTTTAAGTTTGAAGAGACAGTTGTAACGTTACCTCCCTTCTTTTGTCAAAAGTTTGGAGTTTAGAAAAAAAACAAAAACACAAGCAATGTAAAGGGCCGGTTACAGCACCACAACACTGCAAAACCTTTCTACCAACTGTACAGTGGATAATTTGGCTCAGCTCAGCCGAGTACACGCGGAAATCCCTTCCAGTCGACGGAAGGGGAAAAAAAGTACTATGGTAGGGGGGCACAGACTAGTACAAGTATGGTAACCACTAGGGTCACTCTGCCAAACACCAGCTGTTCTGGGTGGGTGGGTGAATAGAATGCTTTGCTCTATAGAGGGTCAGAAAAGACATAAATTACAGATCATTTCATCACTTATCACCAGGACACATTCTAGTGAGATATTTGTACAGCGGTCCACGATGGCTGAAAAGGTGAAGCAAACGGCAGCCACAAATTAGCCCCCTTGGAAGTGGCGATTGGGGCGTATAATTAGTTCCCCATAACTGGGATCATAATATGGCCACAAGTAACCATCCATGTGACAGTAACAAATTCTTTGAAAAGAGTACGCAAAAGTTTTAGAAAACTTTTGACATGTTAAAAACTTTCTGTTGGTGGAGATCTGGGTGCTGAGATCCCTACTGAGAACGTTAGAACAATAGGTCAGCTGGTCGCAGTGCTCCTCGGAGAGCCGAGGGCGCGGTGGAAGGAAACTTATCTATTCTTCCTCTCCTTTTTGTTTTGGTCTCAGCACTCGGACCCCCACAAACGTGTCCACAGGTCTATAAAATGATAGCTACACTAAAGCCCTATTAAAAGTTGGCCAAACCTGACGATTTGGGTGGGATCAGGCCAACGATCGGTCGGGATGATAAAGGTCAAAATTTCAACACCCGAGTCTGTCTTCATTAAAAGGTTCTCATTGCTGGTTAATCACGGTGGAGGCTAACGAAGCCCCCCTTTGGTTACTTTGAGAAGTTGTTTTATGGGTGCAATTGGGTACGGGGAGATCTTTAAAAGAAAATGTCCCAAAGTACTGTGGATATAAGTATGGTATGTAGCAAAGTGTGAAATCACTACCTCTCCATGACACACGGGTAAGAGGTAGGACGTCAATGAAATTCATCAATATGGCAAAAAAACTAGGTGGTACCCCCCCATATTTATGAGGTGGGAGGTTACGGTAAAAGCTGATCAAGGATTTTAAGAAGTAATAGAGCGCTAAACGTCCAACCTCGAAGGATGGAGTAGAGGCTTATTCGACCACAGCCCTCAGAAAATGGATAGATACATGAAAACCAAATTTACAATGGAAGCGGGGTGGGGAAGGGGGAGAAAGAAAACCAAATCTCTCTAGAAAGCAGTCTGAGCTCAAGAGAAACCACAGAGACAACTGAAAACATGGGAAAAAGAGTTTAAAAAAAAAATAATAATTGGGTTTGTTTCCTACATTTCAGGGTGCAGAGCAACAGCCTGCAATCCCCCCCTCAAACAAGAGAAAAAAGGAGTTTAGGGCATTTTTTTGTAAAAGGAAAAAAAAATCTCATTTTTCGTTAAGTTTTGGAGAGGTGGGCGCCAACGCTGAACACGAGGGCGAGATCGTCCCTCTCCCGATCTTGTGAGTTACACGTCCGGAGTACAGGTCAGAAGGCCACAAACCTTCCCCCCAGCAGCGGCAGCTTCTCGAGGAATACTGGGCCTGCTTAGGATGCAAATGTGGCTTTTTTTTAACTAAATATATATTTATAGGTTACATAAATAGATCTGTCTCTGCCTCTCTCTGTACATAAAGTCTGTGCACAAACGTCTGCATATTCACAATATACACAGTGAGCCTTGTCAGACAAGTCCTGGATGCGTACTCGGCGCGGACCCGCGGCACGCGCACCACGGTATGCACATACAATCATTCACAGTACATCTTCATCAAAAACTTGAGGTTTAACCTTTTTTTTGTGATGTCAAGCGATGTGTGTGAGCGTCTCTGCTGGCCAGGGGTTATACCGCTTGCCACCAGAAAATTGAGAGTGGCACTCAGTGGCCACCTCTACCCCGTTCCCTTCTAACGTTTGAGTGCAGAAAACACCGGCGGTTTCGGAACGCTCCTCGGTGTATCGCCCGTTAGGGCCGGCTAACAAATGACGGTGAATAGTCGAGGCTGCTGACGGCAAACCGAGACGGCTCCGGCGGAGAAGTGGGCGCCTGAAATCACTCCGAACGTACGAAAGAAATGGGAGGAGGAGGCGGCGCAAGGAAACCAACTCCAGCAGAAAACACAGGCTTGACCTTATTAGAAGGCAGGAAAAATCTGCCCATGACAGTCCTCTTTCCTGAATGTCCCCTTTGTACAAAGGCCATATTTATATATATATATAATTATTTTTATATATATATGTACATATAAAAAATAATATTAATAAAATTCTGACAAAAAGTCCCACATTTATCTACAGGATTGGGTCGTCTGGCAGGAGGATTCGGGAGGAGGCGAGTGTCTGGAGGGAGGTGCAGGTTTCCCTGCTTAATACTGAGAATCGGTCAGTACAGATTTTTTTATTTTCTGGAAACTCAGCTGTGCTTCTTCAGAGTAGTAATCTGTGCTGTTTCTGTCACTCGTGACGCCATTTATTTTTTATTTCTATATTGCAACTCATTCCTTCTATGGCCAGGAACAACTAGCAGCATTGCAATATCCGTCAGACCATGACTCATTGCTTCTGGACCAATTTTTTTTTTTTAAAGTCCGATTACTTGTGTCAGGAACCGGGATGGCACGGATTCGGCATATTTCAGAGATGTGAAAATAATGGATGCGGGCAGCACGCGACAATCGGAGCACCATAGAAGATTTTGGTTAACAATGTGTTCAGAGAGATCACTTGCAATTATGTTGCAGCATTTTTTGTTTGTTTTTGGGGTGTTGGTGTCTCTGTACCTCCCTAAGACACTCTCCTCCTCCGCCGGGTTGCCCTGTATTTTCCTGCTCTGCTCACTCCTCCTTCTGGAGGGCTGTTGGACCCAACTTTTCGTCGCGGCAGTTATCGCCGCCTTCGCTGGTCATTCCTGTGTAGTGAGAGGTGTTGCCATTGCTGCAAGGCTCGCTGCATTCCCGGGGTAAGGCACATGCTACGGTTTGAGGGCTGGATTCTTCCTCGGTGACTGTGTTTCCGCTGGTCCCATTCACGTGGGACGGGCTACGACTGTCGGTCGATCCCTAGGGTAAAATAAAAACGGGTGACCCTAAAAGGCTGGATGAGAAGCTCCCTCCTTGGACACAAATATAACTGGGGTCTCTGTGCTCACTGGCATCCATCATAATATACAACAGCTTTATGATGATGGGCTGATCTACTAGGATGCCGAGACCCCCCTAAGAGACATCGTTAACAGCGAGGGAAGCCTCTCATCATCTATTCCGTGGCATCCATACTTGTTGTTATAGTTAAGAAGAGGAGGTCTGAAAATACCATTAATTTCCCTTGGCCAAAAAAATCATAATAAAGGTATGTTCCGGTTTAAAAAAAAAAAAACATCCTCAGCTGCCAAAGTGTGCTTTACTCCCCCTCCCTGGGTCCAAAACTTTGCTGCTGCTAACAGTGTCTGTCATAATCTGCAGCCAATCAGTGGCTCTAAGAAGATTTTTGGCAGAGCCATTGAGCATAGTGATTGGCTGCAGTGAAGTCAGTGTTGTAAATGATGAGACACCGGCGGAAAATCAGTGATGGACCCGAGGAGGTGCATAAAGCATTAAACAGACTGCAGCCGGGGAAAGAGGGGTTTTCCGAAATAGGGAAACTCCTTTACCTCTGAAGAATATTCCGATTATGTCTGCAAGTTGCAGTCCTGCACTGCAGGTACACCCCACAGCTGATACGATACAGCGGCAGATACGCGCCCTCTATAGCTCGCCCGTGTTGTCAATTCTTACCTGTTTGTTCACTTTTTTGTTGTTTTTTGTCACTTTATTAACAGAGTTGTTATCTCTTCCACGTCTGAAAACACAAAACAAAAAACCCAAAGTGACCATAATAGTGAAAACTATAGATTATCACAAGTGAGAAAGTGATTGTACACTCACCCTTTTCCTGGACCTCCAACAGAGACCACTTGCATGCCGAAAGCTCCCCGGCCTCGGGAGGGTTTGCTGCCAGCCCACTGACCTACCACCATGCCCGCGATTTCCAGCTTGCCTCCTTGTGGAGGAATAGGATGAACTCCTGCATTGGAGAAAAAAAAAGTTACGAACTAAAAAAATACAGGGGACTTTGTGCTAAAAGGTTTCAAATACTCACCAGAAAAGCCTCTATTTCTTCCAGGCGGAGGTGGTGGCATAGAACCCATGGCTCTGGGGTACAGCGGCACGGGGTAAAACGGTGGCATCATAGGCGGCATGAATGGTGGCGGTGGAAGAAGTGGTGGAGGAGGTTGGCGATTAAGATTGATCCCCTCTAAGATGCTCTGTCTCATCTTCTCCACTTTGGCTGCCTGCTCTGCCTGCAGAAGGTAATTATCGGATCACCGCCATGATGACGCCACCTGACTGTGCCAATCCAAGACGCAAGGAAATACGACTACTTACCTGGCCGTCGCACAGTTCGATCAACGGGACTTTCTCGCGGCCGGCTCGGATTAGCTTGCTCTGGAAAAGCTTCCCGTCAAAGTAAATCCAAGGGCAGCAATGCTCCCAGGGTACGGGCTGGCCGCAGGCGTCATTGGCAAAAAGTGCAGTGTCCACCCCACTCATGAAAAGAGCCGCCAGCTGCACTCCACGGGCATCCAGCTTTTCAATCTGCTCAGTGAATCAACACCAGCTAATTATTTCTAAACCTAAAGACATGCACTATTATTAGGATTTTCCATCCGTCTCTTACCTTCAGCTCTTGGAGTTGGTCGGGTTCATAAAGCTGAGAAGATACGGCTTGGGCTAAGAAGGCGTCCAGCTCATGCCTCAGTAATATCCGTCCTCCGGGCCACTGCATCATGTACCTGTGAGCAAAAAAAGTCTGTGACTCCTGCATGTCCAGCAGACCACCGACTGCTCCAACACTAGGCAATCAGTAGACCCCCGCTCCTCACCGCAGCACGCAGCACATCAGAAGGAGATGGGTGGGCACGTTGGCTGGATTTAGCATGCTGGGAGTATCTGACTTCATGCACGCCAAGAAAGCTCGCATCCTGCGGTTCTTGTCTTCTACAGCTTTGCCCAGCCATAATTTCTTCAAATTAGGACAGGTCCATTCTCTAAAGGTCAACGCTGACACCAGCTCTGGTGTTTGAGGAGACTTTCCTTTATAGGCGGACCATTCCTTGATGATCACTGGTGGAACTAGGGAGAAAAAAAACACCAAAAACAGCATATAATTTTCGACATGTACGTGCATCCTGCCATTTTCTGCCTTTATATCAGCCTTTCACTCATGTGGATGATTCACTTTCACAGCATACATAGCTAATAGCTTCAAAACGCAGCACACAATCCAGGGGTCCGGTTGGGTTGCACCTTTTGTAGGTCCTGTGTTGCGGCGTTGCTGTTTGTTTTGCAGTCCTGCACTTAAAGAGTTATTCCCACCTTCATAGATAGATATATTCCTGGATATAGCTTGTAAATATAAGCATTTTAGCAATTTACTTCTTATTAAAATATGTAGCAGTTCTTGAGATATTAACACTTCTGTGTTGTTTACAGCTCGTTGTCTGGGAAACCGACCACCGCTACTATCTTGTAAAGAAAGCACTGCAAGGGATTAGGAGGTAACATCGCGCTCCAGCTTCAAAACACTGCTTGCAAGTTAAATAGAAAAGAGCTTGTAAGCATGGCGCCCGTTTTGCTGTCTGGCAGCAGTGGTCGGTCTCCAAGGCAACAAGAGGTCGACAAAAGAAAAGTGTTAATATCTAAAGTAAAATACCGCCACAAATAAAAAAAATGTCGCATCAATGTCGCAACTAAAACAATTCCTTTGCTACTGAACCTAAATATATATAAAAAATATATCTAAAAGAGCAGAGTAACGCAATGGAGGACCATGCATGCATCAAGTAATACAATGAGGTATACAAGGCATTTTACAAAGGCTTGTAAAGTGCCAGGTGCATGTATGTATTCTACTGGATGTACTTATAAAGTCTGCATTATATGCCATAGTTATACAAGTAGAAATACTTACATGCTATGCCGATAAGAATGTCTAAAGGCAGTATGGTCCCGATGCCCCTATATCTAAAGAAAGGCTCAAAAGTTTAATAAGCACCCAATTGCAAAAGCTCTTGTATTTACAAGTTGTACCTGATAATACCCATACATGAAGATGGAGCATAACCCTTTAAAGGGGTATCGCCTATATACTACCGAGTGTTTGGCTGTTTCTGTTAAAGCCATAAACTTTGAATGGAGTAGCAGGGTGCATTGTTTGACTAGCCCTCCATTCAAACTACTAGCCATGACCCAGAGGCTGGGAGGCATTGGAGACCCCCAATAACATAGCACTTTATTACCTATCTAGTGGATAAATGCTCAGGCTGGAAAATGAACTGAATGTGAGTACCAAGCACCTCATGTAGGGCGCACCTATAGATGCCAAATATGTTGGGGTCCTTATACTGTCACTCTGAAGCCACTTCTAGGATGCTTTTATGGTCAACACAATCCTATAAACTATAGTCACCCCTGAATAAATATCCAGTGACGGGAGGACAGCAAACGGCACAAACAGCAGGCAGAAATATCCTTAGGAAGATTAGATAAGGCAGCTTAGCAGAACAAAGGATTTGTGTAGAGCACGGGGAAAATGATCAGAGACCGGAAGTAAACAAGTGTCATACAGCGCCGCTGGTTTATTCCCTGAGCTATCATTTCATTAGCCTATTAAATGTTGGTAAAAGTGGAGAAACCCCATCCACGTCAGGACACAAAGCCAGAACATAGAAGAGAAAACGGCCATAAAAAACAGGCAGGTTAATGGCTCACCGTCCACAGGCAGGCGACGGCGCATGGCGAGTCGCTCCAGGCGCCTCTGCGTCTCAGCGAGGCTGAAAAGGACTCCGTACACATACTGGCGAGCTGGGCGGAAGAGGATGGCCGCAGGTGGAAGGTCAGGATTGCACTCGTCCTCTATGCAAACAGGCAGTTTTATCTCGCCCTATGGGGTGAGGGAATAAAAGACATCAGAAGAAGATTACTGTAGCCTGACCCCCTGACAAAGCTTTTTAGTCCTCTCAGGGGGCTTTAGCCTTATAATTGTTTCATCACTTGTACTATATATTGTAGTATTTCAGTAAATCTCAAGCTAAGCACAAATATGGCAGCGATGGGGGTTTTATTATGTCCCCAGCTGCAGCCCGCAATAACGTTGTGGAGGCTGTTGAATGTAGGAATGGACGAGTGTGAAAACACCCCTTTTGTATGTCTTACCTTAGTAAGCACATGGTAAATGTATGGATACATAAGACCACGGCGATGTCTATGTTCGGCCACCCGTAAGACTTCGGGGGCCACTGGAGGTAGAGGTGGGGTGGTGATGTCCATGTGGTTCCTTGTAGCCATGGACAGCAATGATGGAATCTCGTTGTGCCCCATGTTCTGGCCAGTCTCTCCACCTCCTGCCTGATGGCCCCAGTTTTGTGAGAGCTTGTCGCCAGAGGATTCCTCCCAGTTCGTCTTATGCTGACGAGTATCTGTCACATGACTGCACAAAGGAAAAATAAAAAGCTTAACGCAAAATTCCCATACGTGAGGTTGACCATGAAAGATGCACGTCCCCCGACAGTGGTGACTTACTTGGATGCGGCGCCGTTTTGGTCTTCATCAGAAGAAGAGGAGGGGGACGATTCCTGGCCCGATGAAGTGCAAGGCTTCAAAGATAAGGAATTGGGGAACTTGGAAGCTGTCGTGTCGTACGGCAGGGACCAGCCAGAAAACGGGCCACTTTTTAGCAGGTTGTCATCGTGGAAGTGAGACAAGTCGCCCATGTGGTGAGGAGGAAACACAAACCCAGAATTGGGGCCCGGAGGAAACGGATGGTGCTGATACTGCAGCTTTGGATGCATCTGGTGGTGTCCAAACTACAAAAGAAGACGAATTTTATTTATTATCTTAACTAGTTAGACTAGTTAGTCCACATTTTACTCTGCAGTGACGTTCTAAAATGTCACTGCAGAGTAAGCAGCTGCAGGAAAAGCTGTCAAGGCACAGCAGGACTCCCCATAGAGAAGGCAGAGATGGTTTATTACCATGTCTGTCTTTCTGATAGCTTTACACACAGTGCTAAACAAATACATTTTACAAGGGCTTAAAGGGAAGGTACCGCGTTTGTAGATTATTAATTAATCAATGTAATGTAGCATAACATGCTGTTATAACCCAGATTTGAATGCATGTAAAACAGATTTTGTGTGATATATGAGTAGAAAGAAGGAACTGGGGGCTGACATCTTGGTTTTGCAGCAGTAGCAGGGCACTATCAGTGTCAGATTACGGCACCCCATGGACATAGGATATAATAGACTAGCGCTGACCCTATCTGTAACATTGCAGCAGCATTAGCAGTGAGCTGGGCACGCCTCTGTGGGCTGCACAACTCACTGCTGTAGGTGTGACTAGCTGCCATTTTATTAGAGCCCTGTGCTATCTGCCGAGCTCCACTTACTCTCTATCGCAGGACAGAAGCACTGACTGCTCCTCTGTACTCCAGGCACTGCAGGTTCTGGGCAGACATCCTCTGCTCTCACACGCTGCCGTGTGTGCTTCCCTCTGCTCTGTCTCCGCCTCCCCACAATCCCAGTAATCTCCGGTAAACTGCACTCTCCCCCTGTGTCGCTCTCCCTCTCTGTGCGGCGTGAGGGGGTCTCTGTGCGGCGTGGGGGGGTCTCTGTGCGGCGTGGGGGGGTCTCTGTGCGGCGTGGGGGGGTCTCTGTGCGGCGTGGGGGGTCTCTGTGCAGCGTGGGGGGTCTCTGTGCGGCGTGGGGGGGTCTCTGTGCGGCGTGGGGGGTCTCTGTGCGGCGTGGGGGGGTCTCTGTGCGGCGTGGGGTGTCTCTGTGCAGCTTGGGGGGGTCTCTGTGCGGCGTGGGGGTGTCTGTGCGGCTTGGGGGGGTCTCTGTGCGGCTTGGGGGGGTCTCTGTGCGGCGTGGGGGGTCTCTGTGCGGCGTGGGGGGTCTCTGTGCGGCGTGGGGGGTCTCTGTGCGGCGTGGGGGGTCTCTGTGCGGCGTGGGGGGTCTCTGTGCGGCGTGGGGGGTCTCTGTGCGGCGTCGGGCGGTCTCTGTGCGGCGTGGGGGTGTCTCTGCGGCGTGGGGGATCTCTGTGCGGCGTGGGGGATCTCTGTGCTGCGTGGGGGGGTCTCTGTGCGGCGTGGGGGGGTCTCTGTGCGGCGTGGGGGGGTCTCTGTGCGGCTTGGGGAGGTCTCTGTGCGGCGTGGGGGGGGTCTCTGTGCGGCGTTGGGGGGTCTCTGTGCGGCGTGGGGTCTCTATGCGTGTATGCAAGCATCGTCTGATGGGACTACAAGTCCCATCGGACGATGCCTGCTACAATGACAGTGATTGACACATTAGCCAATTATGGGACAGTAATAGTCCCATCATCCGGCTAATGTGTTGAATGGAAAAAAAAAAAAAATACTCCATACATACTCCATATATACATGCTACATACATGCTGCATACATGCTACATACAATACATTACATACTTATAGACATACAGTACATTAAACATAGAGTACATACTCACCATTACTTGTCACTTTGTTCCCCGAAGCCAGTGTCATCTGTAAAAAAATATGAAAAAAACAAACAACCAATATACTCCCTGTCCGCAGAAATCCACGAGTGTCCCACGACGATCTCCCGTGGAGAGCAGGAGCATCAGATAATGCGACTGCTCTTTAGGGGCTCCAGGAACACAATGACAGCAGGTAGGTATCCTTCCACCACTGTATTCCTCCGCCGCTGTAAAAAAAAAGTCCCTAGTCTCACTTTATGCCATTGCTGTATGACAATTTTTCCCAGGCAGCAATTGCCATAAAGTGAGACCTTGTCCTAAGGTAACCTCTCAGTGATGCACTGCAGGAGCCATTGTCTCCTGTCAGTGTGTCACTGAGGGTCCTATAGAGCAGTGACATCACCCGATGTCACTGTTCTATAGGGGAGATCGTCGTGGGACACTTGATATTAATTGGACTACGGCGGACAGGTAGTATACAGTTTATTATTTTACGTTTTTTGCAGGCGCTGAAGTATGGTAAGTATGGTGATATGAAGAATATTAAAATACTTTTTTCCTAATGTGTGCGTGTTTTTTTTAACCCTTTCTTACTATTGGATTAATAACGGATAGGCGTCTTATTGACGCATCTCCGTTATTAACCCGGCTTAATGTCACCTTACAATAGCAAGGTGACATTAACCCTTCATTACCCCATATCCCACCGCTACACGGGAGTGGGAAGAGAGGGGCTAAGTGCCGGAATTGGCGCATCTTACAGATGCGCCATTTCTGGGGCGGCTGCGGACTGGTATTTGTAGCCCGGGGGGAGGATTTGTTTTAATTCAACCCTCATAAAGGCCTCTTTCACACTTGCGTCTGTACGAGTCCGTCGCTATGCGTCGGGCCGACGTACCGACGCACGTTGTGAAATTTGTGCCCGACGTGGGCAGCGGATGCAGTTTTTCAACACATCCACTGCCCATTCTGAAGTCTGGAAGGAGGGGGCGGAGTTTTGGCAGCGCATGCGCGGTAGAAAATGGCGGACGCGCTGGACAAAAAAAGTTTACTTGAACGTTTTTTCGTGCCGACGGTCCACCAAAACACGACGGATCCGTTGCACGACAGACGCGACCACGCGACGTGTGGCCATCCGTCACGATCTGTCGCTAATACAAGTTTATGGGAAAAAAACGCATCCTGCGAGCACATTTGCAGAATCCGTTTTTTTCCGCCAGATCCGTTTTTTCCACCGGATCCATTTTTTCCCGCCGGATCCGTTTTTTTCTGCCGGATCCATGTTTTCCTGCTGGATCCATTAATTCCCGCCGTATCCACTTTTTTCCTGCCGGATCCGTTTTTTCCTGCCGGATCCGTTTTTTTCCACAATTTCCTTTTTTTTTCTGCCAGATCAGGTTTTTTTTTCCATCGGATCTTTTTTTTCCCGCCTGATCTGGTTTTTTTCCACAAGTTCCTTTTTTTCCTGCCAGATCAGTTTTTTCCGCCGGATCCGATTTTCATCAAAGGAGGAGACACGACATGCGCAGAACATGTTGCGTTTTTTACTGCAATGCGTTTTTCCCCCAGAAAAAACGCAACATATGCACAAAAATTGCGGAATGCATTAAAAATGATGGGATGCATATGTATGCATTTTTAAATAGTTTTTATCGCATTTTTATAGCGAACAAACGCAAAAAAATGCGAAAAATCCTCAACGTGTGCACACAGCCTCAAGGTGTATCTCCCCATCACACTCCATATGTGTCTCACTCATCATACTTCGTCTCTTTCTCTCCCATCAGTCACTCTTAGGCCGGGGACACACACAACGTATAAAAAAAGGTCCATTTTTGACGGACGAGAATCGCACAAATGTTACCAAAACAGTGATCCGTGTGCAGTGCGAGGATGCGATTTTCTCGCATCCAATGATCCGTGTGACATCCTTATGGCATCCGTATGGTGAGATTTTCTCAAACACTTGCAAAATGAGCAAATAATGGCTGAACCTTTCCTGTCACCTGCCCAATGCCTGAGAATTTCTCGCACGTCACACTGATGGTCCGTGTGCTGTGCCATTTTTTCTCACCCCCATAGACTTTCCTTGGCGATTCTCGGCCGAGATACGCTGACAATCGCAGCATGCTGCGATTTCACTCGGATCCTGAATACGGCCGAGAAAATATCGGATGATGGGAGCTGCCCCATAGATTAACATTGGGACGAGTGCTATGCGATTTTTTATCGCATTGCACTCGTCCGTATTACGGTCTAGTGTGACCCCGGCCTTAGCCATACAATGCATCTCTCCCCTCCCTCCATAATGCCTGGCTATTCACTGCAGAGCTGGAGCTCCTTCTTATCTTCTAGCTCCCAATGCTGCTCCATGCACACCACATGTCTTCACTCTTCTTGGGTCCAGATGCTGCTGAGTCCACTGTGTTCTGCTCCTCTGTAAACAAGCTGTGACTCCGCTGCAGTAACTGCTGGTGATAGCAGGTCACAGGGCAGTCACACACAAAATGGCTCTGCCCTGTGATGCTGCTCTTCATTCTTACTGTTGGGGCAGTAACTGCTGACATCACCATTTCCCTCCCCTTTTGGGTGGTCTAATATCCCTGGGGCAGAGCTGCTAAGTCTTACTATAGCTGCTTGAGGTCTAAAACGGAAAATGCTCCCCCTAGTGGTAAATATGTATATTTGTGGAAAAATATATAATATTTTTCATATAGAAATGTTTGCAAACAGTGCAAACATTGCATTAATACATTTTAATTACTATTTTAAGCTTAATTTCACAAAAAAACAAAATACAAGAAAACTGGTGGCACCTTCCCTTTAAGGTACCTTCACACATAACGATATCGTTAACGATATTGTTGCTTTTTGTGACGTAGCAACGATATCGTTAAGGAAATCGTTCTGTGTGACAGCGACCAACGATCAGGCCCCTGCTGGGAGATCGTTGGTCACTGAGGAAAGTCCAGAACTTTATTTCGTCGCTGGACTCCCTGCAGACATCGCTGGATCGGCGTGTGACACCGATCCAGCGATGTCTTCACTGGTAACCAGGGTAAACATCGGGTTACTAAGCGCAGGGCCGCGCTTAGTAACCCGATGTTTACCCTGCTTACCAGCGTAAAAGTAAAAAAAACAAATACTACATACTTACCTACCGCTGTCTGTCCCCGGCGCTGTGCTTCTCTGCACTCCTCCTGTACTGGCTGTGAGCGTCGGTCAGCCGGAAAGCAGAGCGGTGACGTCACCGCTCTGCTTTCCGGCTGCTGTGCTCACAGTCAGTGCAGGAGGAGTGCAGAGAAGCACAGCGCCGGGGACAGACAGCGGTAGGTAAGTAAGTAGTGTTTGTTTTTTTTACTTTTACGCTGGTAACCAGGGTAAACATCGGGTTACTAAGCGCGGCCCTGCGCTTAGTAACCCGATGTTTACCCTGGTTACCCGGGGACCTCGGGATCGTTGGTCGCTGGAGAGTTGTCTGTGTGACAGCTCTCCAGCGACCAAACAGAGACGCTGCAGCGATCGACATCGTTGTCGGTATCGCTGCAGCGTCGCTGAGTGTGAAGGTACCTTTAAAGTGCTTCCTCCTCAGGATCCAGCGATCATGTGATCATCAGATGCCGAGAGAAAGCAGGAACTACAAGGTCCTAGCAGACCCACATCAGCTCTGATGTTCTGATACCAGTTACAGGGGATATCAGTGATAAAAATAAATTGATCTAAATGCTGAAATGCCCCCTTAAAGGTCTATTTTATGAAAAAATAAAAAAAGGGAAAAAAAAACAAAAAAAAAACACATGTCCAATAAATAATAAAATAATTGTTAGGTAAAGGAGGAACACAAAAGAAAAGACATTTTTAATAATGTGAAAAAAACAAGTTTTTTTTCCATATATGTTCCCCAGGTATCCCCCCAAAAATCCCAAAATTATTTGAGTATCTGAATAAAAAAATATGTTTAGAGCTTTTATAACCACAAGTACGAAAAAAAAAATATGGGACTGGTCAGGAAACGGGAGAAAATGGCTCGGTACTGATCTGATTAAGAATGATTCTTCAGGTTGGCCGAAATCAATTATAAATGATACTAGATGGTGGCTCGATTCTAACGCATCGGGTATTCTAGAATATGCATGTCCACGTAGTATATTGCCCGGCCACGTAGTATATTGCCCAGCCACGTAGTATATTACCCAGTCACGTAGTATATTGCCCAGCCACGTAGTATATTGCCCAGCCACGTAGTATATTGCCCAGCCACGTAGTATATTGGCCAGTCACGTAGTATATTGGCCAGCCACGTAGTATATTGCCCAGCCAGTCACGTATTGGCCAGTCACGTAGTATATTGGCCAGTCACGTAGTATATTGCCCAGCCACGTAGTATATTGCCCAGCCACGTAGTATATTGGCCAGCCACGTAGTATATTGGCCAGCCACGTAGTATATTGGCCAGCCACGTAGTATATTGGCCAGTCACGTAGTATATTGGCCAGCCACGTAGTATATTGGCCAGTCACGTAGTATATTGCCCAGCCACGTAGTATATTGCCCAGCCACGTAGTATATTGGCCAGTCACGTAGGATATTGGCCAGCCACGTAGCATATTGCCCAGCCACGTAGTATATTGCCCAGCCACGTAGTATATTGCCCAGCCACGTAGTATATTGCCCAGCCACGTAGTATATTGGCCAGTCACGTAGTATATTGGCCAGCCACGTAGTATATTGCCCAGCCACGTAGTATATTGGCCAGTCACGTAGTATATTGCCCAGCCACGTAGTATATTGGCCAATCACGTAGTATATTGCCCAGCCACGTAGTATATTGCCCAGTCACGTAGTATATAATAATAATAATAATAATAATTTTTATTTATATAGCGCCAACATATTCCGCAGCGCTTTACAAATTATAGAGGGGACTTGTACATACAATAGACATTACAGCATAACAGAAATACAGTTCAAAACAGATACCAAGAGGAGTGAGGGCCCTGCTCGTAAGCTTACAAACTATGAGGAAAAGGGGAGACACGAGAGGTGGATGGTAACAATTGCTATAGTTATTCGGACCAGCCATAGTGTAAGGCTTGGGTGTTCATGTAAAGCTGCATGAACCAGTTAATTAATTTTTTTTTTTTTTTTTTAATATAGGCCACACAGGGATCGTTAGGTTAATGCATTGAGGCGGTAGGCCAGTCTGAACAAATGAGTTTTTAGGGCACGCTTAAAACTGTGGGGATTGGGGATTAATCGTATTATCCTAGGTAGTGCATTCCAAAGAATCGGCGCAGCACGTGTAAAGTCTTGGAGACGGGAGTGGGAGGTTCTGATTATTGAGGATGCTAACCTGAGGTCATCAGCGGAGCGGAGGGCACGGGTAGGGTGGTAGACTGAGACCAGAGAGGAGATGTAGGGTGGTGCTGAGCCATGGAGTGCTTTGTGGATGAGGGTAGTAGTTTTGTACTGGATTCTTGAGTGGATGGGTAACCAGTGTAATGACTGGCACAAGGTAGAGGCATCGGTGTAACGGTTGGTGAGGAATATGATCCTGGCAGCAGCATTCAGGACAGATTGGAGCGGGGAGAGTTTGGTAAGAGGGAGGCCGATTAGTAGAGAGTTACAATAGTCCAGACGAGAATGAATAAGTGAAACAGTAAGAGTTTTTGCAGAGTCGAAAGTAAGAAAAGGGCGAATTCTAGAAATGTTTTTGAGATGCAGGTAAGAAGAGCGAGCCAGTGATCGGATGTGGGGGGTGAATGAAAGGTCAGAATCAAGGATGACCCCAAGGCAGCGGGCATGTGGCTTTGGAGTAATGGTGGAACCGCACACGGAGATGGCAATGTCAGGCAAAGGTAGGTTAGTAGAGGGAGAAAACACGAGGAGTTCAGTTTTTGACAGGTTTAGTTTCAGATAGAGGGAGGACATGATGCTAGAGACAGCGGTAAGACAATCACTGGTGTTTTCTAATAAGGCAGGCGTGAGATCAGGAGAAGAAGTGTATAGTTGGGTGTCGTCAGCATAGAGATGGTACTGGAAGCCAAATCTACTGATTGTTTGTCCAATAGGGGCAGTATACAAAGAGAAGAGGAGGGGGCCTAGGACTGATCCTTGAGGAACCCCAACAGTAAGGGGAAGGTGAGAGGAGGAGGAACCAGCGAAACATACAGTGAAGGATCGGTCAGAGAGATAGGAGGAGAACCAGGAGAGAACGGTGTCCTTGAGGCCGATGGAGCGGAGCATAGTGAGGAGGAGCTGATGATCCACAGTATCAAATGCTGCAGAGAGATCCAAGAGAATTAGCATGGAGTAGTGACCATTAGATTTAGCTGTTAGTAGGTCATTAGAGACTTTAGTGAGGGCAGTTTCAGTAGAGTGTAAAGAGCGGAAACCAGATTGAAGAGGGTCGAGAAGAGAGTTATCTGAGAGATAGCGGGTAAGACGGGAGTGGACCAGGCGTTCGAGGAGTTTAGAGATGAAGGGAAGATTAGAGACAGGTCTATAATTAGCGGCACAGTTTTGGTCGAGGGATGGTTTTTTAAGTAATGGATGTATGATGGCATGCTTAAATGAGGAGGGAAAAATACCGGAAGTGAGGGAAAGGTTGAATATTTTTGTTAGGTGAGAGGTGACAGCCGGGGAAAGGGACTGGAGGAAATGTGACGGAATGGGGTCACTGGTGCAAGTGGTCGGGCGAGAAGATGCAAGGAGCCTGCTTACTTCTTCTTCTGTAACTGGTTCAAAGTCAGAGAGTGAACTAGATGCAGTGGGGGAGGGAGGACAGTGCATGGTATGAAGAGATTGGGAGATGATTTCCTGTCGAATATGGTCAATTTTTTCTTTGAAGTAATTGGCCAGATTGTCAGCACGGAGATCCGTGGTTGGGGCCTGCGCTCTTGGGTTGAGTAGGGACTGGAACGTGTCAAAGAGACGTTTAGGGTTATTGGACAGGGAGGTGATGAGGGTGTTGAAGTAGGTTTGTTTGGAGAGGTGAAGGGCAGAATTGTATGTCTTTAGCATGAACTTATAATGGATGAAATCTTCGGGTAGATTAGATTTTCTCCACAGACGTTCTGCGCACCTGGAGCACCGCTGCAGGAAACGTGTTTGCAGCGTGTGCCACGGTTGTTGCCGTCTGTGCCGAGTTGTTTTATGTATAGGAGGAGCAGCTTCGTCCAGGGCACTTTGCAGGGTTTCATTGTAATGCTTCAGAGCAGAATCAGGACATGAGATGGAGGAGATTGGGGCCAATGAGGACTGCAAGTTCTTCATAAGTTCCTGGGTGTTAATGGCCTGTATGTTTCTATAAGTGTGGAAAGTGGGGGTGACCTGAGCGGGATGGCAGTTCTTGATAGAGAATGAAAGAAGGTGGTGGTCAGAGAGTGGGAGAGGGGAGTTTGTGAAATCATCCACTGAGCAAAGCCGGGAGAAGACCAAGTCAAGGGAGTTTCCATCTTCATGTGTTGGCGAGTTAGTATGTTAGTATATTGCCCAGCCACGTAGTATGTTGCCCAGCCACGTAGTATATTGCACAGCGACGGAGTATACAGCACAGAGCCATGTAGTATACAGACTTAAAATAAAAAATAAACATATACTCACCCTCCGTTGAAGTCCTGGCCCTGTGTGCGGTGCACCCGGCAGCTTCCAGTCCCAGGGTTAGTATGGGCGCAAGACCTGTGATGACGTCGCGGTCAAATGACCGTGACGTCATGGCAGGTCTTTCTCGCAGGACCTGTGATGACGTCACGGTCACATGACCGTGACATCATGGCAGGTCCTTGTCGCATACCATCCTTGCCATGCCACCGGAAACTGCCACTTGCATGGACCGGTTACCGGAGCGTCGCGAGGAGCGGGAAAGGCGCCGGAATGTGGAGTATATGATGATTTTTTATTTTTTTTAATTATTTTTAACATTAGATCTTTTCACTATTGAGGCTGCATAGGCAGCATCGATAGTAACAAAGTTGGTCACACAGGGTTAATAGCAGCGTTGATGGAGTGCGTTACACTGCGGCATAACGCGGTCCATTAGCGCTGCCATTAACCCTGTGTGAGCGCTGACTGGAGGGGTGTACGGAGCGGGCACTGACTGCGGGGAGGCAGGAGCGGCCATGTTGCTGCCGGACTGTGCCCGTCGCTGATTGGTCGTGGGCGTTTTGCCACGACCAATCAGCGACTTGGATTCCATGGCAGACAGAGGCCGCGACCAATGAATATCTGTGACAGAAAGAAAGACAGACAGAAGTACAGAAAGACAGAAGTGACCCTTAGACAATTATATAGTAGATTTTTCATAAATATCCACAAGTAATAAGGGGCATTCGGCATACAGTAAAGAGCGCCTTCTCAAATAATAGACAACCCCTTTAACAACAAATCACAGTACGTTATGTTATATAAAACAGAAGCAGATGATGTGCAGGGAGGAAACGCTCACCATTGGTTTGCCCATATGTACTCCGCCCATTTGGTTGTGTGGTAGAGGAGGAACGCCAAACTGGTTAGGTCCATATCCTGCAACTAAGGAAAGCAGGAGCTCAGCAGTCTGACCCTGCGGTAAGTACTGAACACACCCTTGACTCCCGACATACTCACCGATGAAAGGAGAAGGACTGAGCTGAGGGGGGCGCAGCTTGGTAGCGACTGAATAATATTCCACGGCTTTTTTAAATCGTTCGACCTTATCTTCTATCCGGGACTAAAATGCAAAATAAATATCTGTCCAAGAGCACAGCTAACATTTCTGGGTTGCGTGACATGTTCATTGCTTGTTCCTCTCTAATAAATACTACATTTCCCATGATGCCTTTGTAGTCTCAGTGTCACTTATGTGACGTTTATACAGCAGTCTCAGTGTCTCCTATATGATGTGTATACAGCAGTCTCAGTTAATCCTATGTGATGTATATGCAGAAGTCTCTGTGTATCCTATGTGATGTATAAACAAGTTTTAATGTCTCCTGAGTAATATATACAGCAGTCTCAATGTATCCTATGTGATGTGTATACAGCAGTCTCAGTGTATCTTATGTGATACTTATAAAATGTCTCAGGGTATCCTATGTTTTATAAACAGCAGTGTCAGTGTATCGATTGTGATGTATACAGCAGTATCAGAGTATCCTATGTGATGTAAATATATATACAGCAGTCTCAGTGTATCTTATTTGATGTACATATATACAGCAGTCTCAGTGTACCTTATGTGATTTATATACAGCAGTCTGTGTCCTATGTGATGTATATAAAGCTGTCTTAATGTGTCCTATGTGATATATATACAACAGTCTCAGTGTGCCCCATGTGATGTATATACAGTAGTCTCAGTGTATCCTACGTCATGAATATACAGTAGTCTCAGTGTATCCTATGTGATGAATATACATTAGTCTCAGTGTATCCTATGTGATGAATATATAGTAGTCTCAGGGTATCTTATGTGGTGTATATACAGCAGTCTCAGTGTATCTGTTATGTATATATAGCAGTGTCACTGTATCCTATGCTATGTATATAATGCAGTCTCAGTGCAACTTATACAGCAGTCTTGGTGTGTCTTATGTAATGTATATACAGCAGTCTCAGTGTGTCCTGTATATACAGCAATCTCAGTGTGTTATACATGATGTATATACAGCAGTTTCAGTGTATCCTACATGATGTATATACGGCAGTCTCTATCATATGCAATGCATATACAGCAGTCTGTGTATCCTACGTGATGTATATACAGCAGTCTGTGTATCCTACGTGATGTATATACAGCAATCTCAGTGTATCCTACGTGATGAATACATAGCAGTGTCACTATCTTAAGTGATGTATATATAGTAGCGTTACTGCATCCTATGTTTTGTATATACTACAGTCTCAGTATATCTTGTGATGTATATACATCAGTCACAGCGTCTCCTGTTATGTTTGTACAGTGGTCTGTACACACAGTGTCAATGTGTCCTACGTAATGTATATACAGTAGACTCAGTTCGTCTTACACGGTGTATACATCAGTCTCAGTGTATACTATGCGATGCAGCTATGGCTGGTGTCTCCCCTATTTGTGATGTTTTTCTTCCTCTCATCTCTTGAAAGCAGGAGGCAGGAGAGACAGACTAAATCTGCATCAAATAAAATAACTCCGATAGAATAGACAACAATCTGTGTAAGTCAGTGGAGATTTATAACCTTAACTTACAACTGTATGGACAGAGCTATTATATCACTCCTCTCTCATCATACTTGCGAACTGTCTTGAGATTTCTGGGCTAAAAGGCGACAGGGTTTATGCAACCTCCACCTAAACTTAACTGTTCTTGGGTGGGCTGGGGCAGGACCGGTGGTCATACATAGTCGTCCAGCCTAGGAACCCATAACAGTTGGCAAGTATGTCTTATATATAGCATAAATTATAACTTCAGCCGCATGGGAAACATCTAGATTAACATGGAGGGTGGAGATGGTGGGGTGGAGGAGCAGTCCGAGACTGACCTTCAGGCTACACAGAACGTGTACTGGACAGGTAGTCAGACGACATCATACGACACACGACTTATAATAAAAGGGGGGAAATATACGGCTGCCACTGAGCCGACACGATAGATTCCACATCTAGAAAACTGTGGGCGAGTTACCTTCATGTTTGCAAATGGAGTTTCTTAATATTTCTCATAAAAGAACATGATTTCCTACTCACCTGCGAGTGTCTGAATATCTCCTTCCCCACAGCATCAAGATTAGAGGCGTCTTTAATAGTTGCCACATACTCGGAGACGGCTTTTATAACCACATCACAAGGTGGCAGGACAAGCTGGTGAGCGCGGACCTGCAAGTAGGAACACATTAGATCATACAAGGAGAATGGATTTAATATGGTCTTTCCAGGTGCTGGCTTGGCAATCAGCAGCCACTGCTATAAAGGTTTTACCTTAAAGGGGTTTTCCCAGGATAATAAATCCTTCCTATGTAAAAGATCTTGCAAAAGAAAAACACTTTTTTTTCCAAAACAAATTATTTCCAAAAATGGTAACTTTTTATATATCTTGATGACTGGTCTTCCTTTCCTCTTTGTTTCTAATCTCATATTTCCCCCAGAATACCCCCAGAATTCTTCTGCTGCGACCAAGCAAGCTCAGATGATATCTCAGTTCAGCAGAGACTTCACATAACCCCGTGCATAGGTCCAGGCAGACCATGGTGGTCTCACGGTGTGAGCAGAGCATGCACTGGCAAACATGATGCCACGATGTGCCAATCTAAGCATTTATAGTGCAGTCAGGCAGGTGCTCAGAACGTTGCTCTCTGCCTGCCTCATATTAACACCCCAATTGGCCCATCGCGGCGTCATAACTGCTGCTCAAAACTGTACACTGAGCATGCTCGGCCCACACTGTGAGACCACCGCGGTCTGCCTGGTCCCACTCAATGGGTTATTTGCCGCCACTTTGGAGACTCCTCTAATGAATGTTATCGCTACGAAGAATACCACTTTCCCAGAGATCCACCAAGGCTACTGTGTCCCCCCAATGTGATAAATGTGGTTATAAGCAAATAGGAAGACCAGTGATCAGGACATATACGGGAACCTGACAAATTTATATTAAAAAAAAATTTGAATTTGATTGGAAAAAAGTTTTAAAGTTTCCAAAATCGTTTACATAGGAAGGATTTAATATCCTGGTAAAACTCCTACAAAGGATCTTGACAGGGAAAAGGGGAACTACAGGCTGCAGGAAAGTAGAAAAACAATTAGTGTGAAGTATGAAAAGCAGCATCTAAATCACCTTGAGTGAAGCGAGAGGATGATCTGGTCCTAGCAGACTCCAATGAAACGCGGCCAAGTCTTCATCGGGAAGAATATGATTACCTACATCGATAAAAAGACACGGGCGCATTAACCAAAGATATATAGGATGTACCGACAGCATCATCTAATATTCACCATGTGCAATGTCAGGGGGCTACAGCCGCCAAGTCATGTGGTTATTGGGGACCCCACTGAATGCGTTAATACAACATGAAGTTCCTAAATCAGTAAGAATATAATGTAGATCACCGAGCATAGAGAAGACAGACAAGAGCGCATTGCACGACTGTACCGGCTCGTCCACGCAGGACGGACTTCGTATTTCGATGCAAGTTCTGCAGATTTTGCCCCACACCCGTTACAACAGTGCATTAACAAGAGTCAATCCACACTGCGAAATAAACGACACGCTGCGGAATTTATTTCAAACCCACACAGCAGGTTAATTTTTTTGCAGCTCGTTAAGGAGTCATCCACATTCCTGCAACTGGATCTGCTGAAAATCGTCAACATTTCCGCTAAGTGTGGACAGACACCGAGTCACATGGTCACAGTTCTAAATTTGACCAAATCGTCGTCCTAAGTAGCCAGAATACCCTGCCGTGCATTTGCCATAATACTCTATGGAAAGTGCTTGTTGTGGAGACCCTCATTCTGGGCAAAGTGAGGAGTGGTTGTCGTTCAGCAATGCATATAAAGGGGTTTCCGCTTTCACAAACCCAGTTTTTTTTTTTTTTAGCTACCAAAAAGATTATAGGTGATAAATGTGTGACCCCTCGGAACTTGATGCTAGATCACTAATCTTCCCACCTGAGAGGGAAAGCTCTCAGTGTGAACAGTGACTACTTCTCCATTCACTTCTATGGGATTTGCAGACGGCTGTTCTATAGAAGTGCATGGAGTAGTAGTTCTGAATTCACACAAGAGACTTTGGGACTCCCATTCTCAGGATTGTTGGGAGTCCCAACAATCGGACTCTGAGTGATCATACATTTATCACCTACCCTGTGGAAAACAGCCATTTAACTTTATGTGCACTTACTGTGCAAATTCCTATAAAGACAGTGAAGAGCAGATGTCAAGGACCCGGCCGAATGTGAATTGTGTACTGGATAATTGTTTGGAAGGACAGAAGACCCCTACTATTCCTCTGTGCTGCTGCTACACTGCAGCATAATGCAGCCCCCCTCCCCCAGGGATCTCTGGCCAGGTCACCTGCTTTCTGGTGAATGTCATGACAGTGGTCACGTGTGCACTGCTGCTCCATTTACATGGGGGACATGGGACCCTCGCACTTGCGATAGGCTAGGGTCTTAAATTTGCTTCACCTATGCTGATGTTCCCAGTACTTTTATACCAACACTGAAACACCCAGTAACTAAAGCACAGGGCTCCACAATCTGTTACCAGATATTTTCTTTAATTACTGTTATTTTACAAATTGCTTTGTCTTCATCTATCCTGATGTTTGCGGGATAAAAGCATTTAAAGCTGCCCCCTAACTGGTTATTTTGGGATTGTGTTCCTTTCCAATAGGTTTAATAGGATCCCTGCTTCCCTCTCAACTTTCCATCTCATACATTTATGGCAAATTTGCAGGAAGCGGATCCCATCAAGAGGATCTATCGTGTTCTGAGAGTGGAAATAGGTGGTCAAAACGCACTAATCGAAGTCCCATTGGAGGAATATGCCAAAACGTACCAGATGGGTATATATTTTTAAAGATCGTGTACACATTCACCATTTTTTATTGTTCCATCTAAACAAAAAAAAATTAAAGTAACTTTGCAAATCATTAAGGAGCAACTAATTTTGTTAAAGGGAACCTGTCACCCCCAAAATCGAAGTTGAGCTAAGCCAACAGCATTCTGGAATGCTGTAGATAAGCCCCCGATGCAATCTGAAAGATTTGAAAAAGAGGTTAGATTATACTCATCCAGGGGCGGTCAGATCCGATGGGCGTCGCGGTCTGGGGCCTCACATCTTCTTGTGATGACATCCTCTTCTTGACATACTTGACAAAGGCCATGTTTGGCCGAAACGTTGTATGATGTGATGGCAGAATAAAGACTTCTTTTGAGATTTCCTTCACCTGGAATGGATGCTGCTTCCTTTTCTACATTTGTGAGTATTGGTCCGGTTGGATCCATGGACTTTGGAGCGTGCATCCTGGTCATCTGAGTGCTGTTGGTTGTTGCTTTTCTAGACATCCTCTTCTTGTCTTCACTCTGCGGCTCCGGCGCAGGCGTACTTTGTCTGCCCTGTTGAGGGCAGAGCAAAGTACTGCAGTGCGCAGGTGCTGGGCCTCTCTGACCTTTCCCGGCGCCTGCGCACTGCAGTACTTTGCTCTGCCCTCAACAGGGCAAAGTATGCCTGCGCCGGAGCGTGAAGAAGAGGACGTCATCTGATGAAGATGGGAGGCCCCGGACCGCGACGCCCATCGCAGCTGGAACGCCCCCCCAGGTGAGTATAATCTAACCTCTTTTTCTCATCTTTCAGGATACATTGGGGGCTTATCTACAGCATTACAGAATGCTGTAGATAAGCCCGATGCCAGTGGGCTTAGCTCAACTTCCATTTTGGGGGTGACAGGTTCCCTTTAAGTCCAGCTTTGGATCTGCAGCTCAATTGCAAACCCTGAAAGACCCCTTAGGCTATGTGCACACATTGTGGATTTTTCCGCTCAGAATCCGCAACTCTTGGCAGAAAATGCAGGCCAAAATTGTTGCGGATTTAATGTGGAATTCATGCAGATTTGTTGTTGATTGTCTTTGTTTTTTTGATGTGCGGATTTGCCTTACTCAATGTATAGTCAATGGGTGCAGAATGCTGCGCTTCCGCACAAAGAATTGACATGCTCTGGAAAATAAACCGCTGCATTTCTGCGCAGAATTTTCCGCATGTGCACAGCAGTTTTGTTTTCCATAGGTTTATATGGTACTGTACACCGCATGGAAAACTGCTGCGGATCCGCAGCCAAATCCGCATTGTTTGCACATACCCTTAAAGCCATGCGACCCCTTACTTTTTGCTAACCAGCCCAATAAAAAAAAAAAAAGCCGGTGATCGGTGCCCCTGACTACACAGAGTTGTTTGAAGTATGTTACCATGGAGACACACAGGTCTGATTAGGAGCTGTAGACATTAGACTACAGGCTTTTCTTCCTAATTACCATTATTTGGTTTTGGTTGCACTTGAAAGACGCATTCTACAAATAAAAATACTGTTCTCATCCTAAAGGAAGTCTGTCCAAACCAAGAAGAGGTGCTCCGTGCACCCTTGCGTGGCCAGTTTATTGCACCTTCCCACCGACTTGTTATTCCTCCATCTACGCCCTCCTCTGTTTTAATTGACAGCTCTGGTTTTATAGAGCCGGAGAAGGGCGGAGGTTAAAGGGAAAACAAGTAGGGCAACTGAACTGTTTGCACAAGAGTGCGCAGTGTCCGTGATTGGTTTGAACAGGCATTTAAAGGGAGTCTTTCAGCACAAAATGACTGTTCAAACCAAGCACAGGCGCATCTTTTCACCTGCTTGTTTTTTGCCCATCACTGCCCTCCCCTGGATCCTTATAAAGCCAGAGCTGTCAAAGAGGCGGGCAGAGATAGATGGAAAACAAGTGGGGAGATGCAGGTGCAGAGAAAGCTGTGCTTGGTTTGAACAGGCACGTCTGCTGTCAGACTTCCTTTAACCCTAATCATTATATGGTCGCATGCACACAGCTATACGTTGCATCCTTTTCTCACCAGAAATGTACATGTGTAAAGACTCATGCTGTAGGAATGACAACTCTATATGGAGTGCATTTGTCTGCAATAAAGGCATTGCCGCCATATGCGTCAGGGGTCGGCGACCTGCAGCGCTGCACCTGTAGTGACACCCCATCGGATCAAGTACTGCAGGTTGCTGCCCCTGATATAGAGGTGCACAAAACCGAACATGGACATTAAATGCAGCTGTATGACTGCGCCCTTTACATCTGCAAGATTTTGGCTCCTTGGTTGCCGCCTTACCCAAAAGGGCAGCGAAGATGGGGAAGTTGCTCATCTTGAGGCCCAGCTGTTTGGCTACCTCTTGCATTAGAAACTGGTTGGTAGTGAGATTCTTCCCATTCCAGCTGAGCTTCAGGGCGTGAGAACTGTAGTAAGAAGGGATGTTACACAAGGCGTATTCAGAGTCATGGGCAATGAGGCCGTGAAATCCGTTCTCCCGAAAGAAGGATACCACTTCCAGGTGATGATCCTCCAAACTCTGAAACACCTGAAATGCAGGAAGGGTCACCGTGTTTGTGATTATTGCTCTTGTCACATCACATTCAGCAGCAAAAGCAATGGATAGAAGGGGGCAGGAAAAGCCACAGGACAGAGGACACTGCGGAGACAATACCCCCAGGCCAGACACCCGCAAGCAAGGAGAGGGAGATAGCTAATGCAAAAACACAGACAAAAACATTCAGTACAAAAATAATTACAATTTCCCAAGCAAAACTATTAGCAGTTTAATTAGTTTTTATTAAGGAAGAAAAAAAAAAAGTTATGACATTTAATTAAAAAAAAAACAAAAAAAAAACACTTCTACTAGAATCGTGTCATAGTTTAGCGCTGGTTAATAAACATTACATCTCCCCCCGGCCTGATGATGGCACTTCCTAAGCACGATTGGGCATGTTGGATTTCAGCATGCCCGATTCTTCTGGTGTCAGAGGTTTCTTGCTGTCCACAGCATCTACATCCACACTTAGCCAAACCCAGCATGCATGTGTATGGGGGTGTCAGGAGGAACAGTTGTCAGCCATCTAGCGTAAAAATTAAAAAAAAAAACTTCCATCTCTGTCCTTTTACGAACCAGGGATCCCAGTAGTGCCTAACAGGGTGGGTTATATATGTATTAAAAGGAATTTGTCAGCAGGTCTTTGCTATGCAATCTCAGAGATGCATGGTATAGGGGCAAAGACCCTGATTCCAGTGATGTGTCACTTACTGGGCTGCTTGCTGCAGTTTTGATAGAATTCCTGTTTTCTCTGCTGTAGATGTAGCCATGGTCAGAATGCTGAGCTGTGTATAACCCTGCCCACATCAATGATTGGCTGCTTGATGAGAGTGTACACAGGAAGCTACCAATCAGTGGTGGGGGTGGGGTTACACAGAATAGCCTGACTGCTGTACATGTGGGACCCAGTCCAGCAGTGATAATCTCCTGCTGACAACACGCCGATTGTATTGAAACTGCAACACAGCCTAATAAGTGACACATCGCTGGAATCAGACTCACTTGCTCTATATCCCAATGCTCTCAGATTAAGTAGCAAAAACATGCCAACAGATTTACTTTAATAAAAGCCGTGAAAGTGAAGTTTCACTGATCACTCCCCATTAGGTATTCATAGGACTTAATACCCAGGTGGGAGTGAAGCCTTCTTCCTCTCGGCACAGAAAAAAAAAAACATTACATTTTACAGCTCACCGCGCTAAAGTACAAAACCAACCTAATAAAAGGTGAGCTGCCGGCCAAGCCACAATAATTAGTGCCGGGCCTTCTGAGGCCGCATAGGGCTGCCAAAATAATCGCTGCTCCACACGGTTCAGCCTGTGGCTGCCATAGCATGCTGAGAGTTGTAGTGTCACTTCAGCTGACGAGCCCTCGCTGCTAGCATCCACTGGTCTATGAGATAATCCAGCATTTCTCGAATGACATGCACTAGCCCCCACTGTTGGAGCTGCCATGATGAATGGTACCCCATGTAGTGTGTGCCATTCTGTTTATGCCAATTTTGCATGACCCTCTGCTCTCCTGTTACGTAGTCATGTACTGATCAGGAATTGACCACTGCCCGCTCGTCACCTTATCAAAAAGTGTTGCTACAAATAAATGCCCTCTAAATGCCTCCTTGACACCGCCGCCAGCTAAATACTGTAAGTCACTCAGTGCCCACTAACAAAATCGTCCATCCCCACTGAGCTCCCAGAGGGGGGACTCTACCTTTGACACCTGTATACCTTAATGTTGGACCCCACAAGTTAACCCTTTCAGTATTTACATGGGACTGGACAGTTTTATGTACTTCCTTGTGACAACAGCACATCACTTTCACGGTCACCCAGCAGGCCGGGCTGGTGGCCTCGTAGGACAGGGGTGTAATCACAGTCAGGGATCAGGCTGTATTACATGGGCATGTACTAAAGTCCAGCTGCTGGTTTTTACCACACAAGTCGCCCAGAATTGGCCACGCAATTAAAATGGTTTTATGTTAAAGAAAAAACATGGCTGCTCTCAGACAGAAACAGCACCACTCTTGTCCAGGGGCTGGACCTGGTATTGCAGCGCTGCTCCATCTGCCAGATTTTTCTACTCTCATACAAAACCATTATTGCATATTAGCTGCAAGGGCCACATAGAAGAAGGTGGCATTAGCAGGGTGAGGGGGGCACATCAGGATAGAGTACCTGTGCCACAAACAGCATACAATGGTGCCTATACAGTGACAACAAGCTAGAAATAAGCCACCCGGACCAGGATGGCCACCAGACGATTACCCTTCACGGCTAGACATCCCGGAATAGGTTATTTCTAGCATGGTTCAGGTTTATCAGGCTTCACTGTGCGTGAGGCTACGTATTCTGGCACATGGTACTTTATCTGGAAGAAATTTGTATGTTTATTGCATTCTACTGACCTAGTATCGCGCACCCTGACCACAGCGCCTTGTCCATTTTGGAACTCACTTGTAATGTGATAAACTGATATTTTTACTTTTGGCAACTGAAGTGTCATCTACAAGATTGGTGATAAATGTACAATCATGGGACTCCACCAGTGACAACGGAGGCTGGACAACAGCTCTATTCATTTACTTTGGGAGCAGTAGTGGGCATGCTCGACTATTCACTTCCTTTGGGAGCAGTAGTGGGCATGCTCGACTATTCACTTCCTTTGGGAGCAGTAGTGGGCATGCTCGACTATTCACTTCCTTTGGGAGCAGTAGTGGGCATGCTCGACTATTCACTTCCTTTGGGAGCAGTAATGGGCATGCTCGACTATTCACTTCCTTTGGGAGCAGTAATGGGCATGCTCGACTATTGACTTCCTTTGGGAACAGTAGTGGGCATGCTCGACTATTGACTTCCTTTGGGAGCAGTAATGGGCATGCTCGACTATTCACTTCCTTTGGGAGCAGTAATGGGCATGCTCGACTATTGACTTCCTTTGGGAGCAGTAGTGGGCATGCTCGACTATTCACTTCCTTTGGGAGCAGTAGTGGGCATGTTCAACTATTCACCTCCTTTGGGAGCAGTAGTGGGCATGCTCGACTATTCACTTCCTTTGGGAGCAGTAGTGGGCATGCTCGACTATTCACTTCCTTTGGGAGCATTAGTGGGCATGCTCGACTATTCACTGCATGTACGTCACTGAAGCTAGTGACTGGCTGCAGCAGCCACCTGACTGATGGATGGGACATCACTATCAGTACTGGTGGACTCAGGGGGCAAGTAATGCTTATTTACTTTATAACCTATACACTGCCTACTTTTTCTTATTTTTCCTAAAAGCCCTTACAAAGAAAAAAGCTCTCCATTTGGGGGATTATCCTTTTTTTTTTTTTTTACTTAAATGCATGCATTATTGCAGTTATATCCACCTGTGCCAGAAGTGATGATTTTGCCGTCATGTCACACTAGCGCTGTGGCTCTCAATTGGCTGCAGTGGGCATGTCACTGATGGCTGAGCAATCAGGAATATTCAAGAGATAAGGAATACTAATTTAATGAAAGGGAATCTGTCAGCAGGTTTTTATACGTAATCTGAGAGAAGCATAGTGTAGAGGCAGAGACCATGATTCCAAGGATGTGTCACTTACTAGGCTGTATCTTGCAGTTTCAATAAAATCAGTGTTTTATCAGCAAGAGATCATCACTACAGGACTAGGTGTGGTGCCTCCTGGTCCAGCCACATCCCCATCACAGATTGGCAGCTGTCAATGCACAGTGTACATAGAAAGCTGCCAATCAGTGGTGTGGGCAGGATTAGACAGCTCAGCTTTCTCCACTCTGCTAGATCTACAGCAGTGAAAGTAAGGATTAAATGCAGCACCTAGTAAACTAAGTGACACATCGTTGAAATCAGGATCTCTGTCTCTACATTCTGCTGCTGGTAGTAAAAACCTGCTAAAGATAGCCCTTTAATTTCAGTCCCATTTCTAAAAAAAAATCCTGGAAAAACCCTGATTTTTTTGTTAAGGAGATAAGTGGTGTTATCTTTTGCCATGCAAAGGTTAAGGCTCTATTTACAAGTCAGTTTTTATTTCTAATTTTTTGTATTATTTTTTCTTTTTAGAGGGATCAGTTTGGGGAACATAATACAGGATCCGTTTATCTTAATACGCTTTTAGGTTTCCTAAAAATGGTGACTTTTTGTACAGAGCAAAAATGGTTTTCGCACAGGTCATTTTTTTGCCTCTTTAACAATGAAATCTATGGGAAACGAATCAAAGGATGGCCACCACAGCTGCTGCACATGCCCAGAACACTAGAGGGGATCAAAGATTCTATTCGAAACTGATCGGTTGCCGGCGGAAACCAATTTGAATTTTTAAATTTGTCCATTCAAACTGTGGCCTCGCGGAATGTTAGTTCCATTAGCTCCTCCCACTACGAAATTTAAAAGATCGCCAACTGCCATCTTCTATCTCAGGACCGATCCGTCCAATGAAAGAGAAAACTATTAGTCCGCCGTCGCCCTTTAGAACCATTGGCTCGCGATCTTTGTACTGGGCATGTGAGCGGAGACTGAGGATTTTTAGGATGTTGCCACCGCTCTTGTATAGCGCTTGTGTGGCATAATGGGCAAAACTGTTGTCATACCAACTGATCTGGTGTGGCACAATGCACGAGCCTGATGCCACTTGGCCCCCTAGCCTGGCACCGGGCCCATGAGGAGGGCATGCATTAGGGGAGGTGGTGGCATGACTCGGGGCGAGCACAGGTGGGCACTGTCCTGTTACCTTCACTCTGAAGCGGATCATGGCCAGGCGGATGCAGTGTGCCAGGCAGGCGGGCGGCAGGAACCAGGCCCGGGGGGGCGGGGTGCCCTTGTTTCCAACGTGGCTGACAATGAGCTGTGCCGTCTGCCGCTCGCCCTGTGCCCGCCGGGCCCACTCGGGCAGCCGCTCCTTGGCCAGCGTGCCGTTGAACATGGCCACCAGCTCCAGGCCGCCCTGGTACAGACAGGCCTGAGACAGCGCCGCCAGGTAGCCCAGCATGGCGTTCCACTGGCCCCCGCACACCCAGTCCGTCTGGTAGCCGCCATAGAGGCGCTGGAGAGCGGAGTCCGCATCCACCAGGACCCGGCAGGGAGGAGGCGGCGCCGCCGGGGACGGAGCCTGTGCAGGCGGAGGAGGCGGGTAACCCCCGGGGGACAGGCCCGCACGGTGCTGCTGCCGGGCCACCGTCCGCGCTAACTTCAGCAGGTCGACGGGCACCACCGCCCCCGGGCAGCGCTTCTCCAGGAACTCCTGGAAGCCCTGCACCCCCATAGTGCCGGACTACGGGGAGGAAACCCGGATTAAACGAGGAGCGAGCACACGAAGGACGAGAAGACACCGAGAGCGGAGACCGCTGCGGCCTCACAGGAGCTGGGTGCGGGGGCACAGTCCCTGCGCGGCACACGCCGCCATCTTAATCGCCTTCTTCTTCGGCAGCTCTTAACGCTACGCCCCACTTTTCCTCCAGCCACTCAGCGGTGTTATCTGGGACATGTAGTCCCCCGCCTCGTTATTTGTAACTGACGTCTATTACACAGCCTACTACAAATCCCGTCAGCTCTTGCGAGAGGCGACTTTGGCTTTCGTGTCTGGGAAATGTAGTCCTTGACTAGCTGCCGGCGATGGCTGAATTGAAGAAGCGAACTATATTACCCGAGAGCCTCCGCGGCCTCGCCGATCTCTTTTGGTAATAAGCTTTTAGACAAAAACGCTTAGATATTAAGAGACAAAGTGTCCGCCCCTACCGAGAGAAAGTCATTACCCTCTGCTAATAGAGGAGAAGAATAGAAGCCTAATTAGCATTGTGGGGGACCTCGAGGCTTTCTGGGAAATGTAGTTTGTGCGTGGCTCATGACAAGCATTTTGGCAGGCGCTGATAAAATCCTAAGACTACATTTCCCGACACCACTTGCACCTAGATTCTGCCATTCTGATGATCTGTTCAGAGAGGGAAAAAAAAGAATAAAGTTTTTCCCTTACAAGGGTTGTATGTGCTCATAGAGTAATAATCCCTCATGGCATTAGAAAGGGACAGGGTGAAGCTCCTTCCTGGCACTGAATCCATTTCATAGTGCCCAGCAGATGTATCAGTATGGTCCAAGTTTAAAACTGGCCTCAAAGGTAACAGTGCCAGGCACAATGCCAGCAGAACCCATAGCGCCAACAGTATCAGGCGCAGAGACAGCCAAAGCACCCACAGTATCAGGCACAGAGACAGCCACAGTGCCCACAGTATCAGGCGCAGAGACAGCCACCGCGCCAATAGTATCAGGCACAGAGACCGCCACAGTGCCCACAGTATCAGGCACAGAGACAGCCACAGTGCCCACAGTATCAGGCACAGAGACAGCCACAGTGCCCACAGTATCAGGCACAGAGACAGCCACCGCGCCAATAGTATCAGGCACAGAGACCGCCACCGCACCAACAGTATCAGGCACAGAGACAGCCACAGTGCCCACAGTATCAGGCACAGAGACAGCCACAGTGCCCACAGTATCAGGCACAGAGACAGCCACAGTGCCCACAGTATCAGGCACAGAGACAGCCACAGCGCCAACAGTATCGGGCACAGAGACAGCCACAGCGCCAACAGCATTGGGCACAGTGCCAATAGTGACAGCCACAGTGGCAATAGTATCGGGCACAGAGACAGCCACACCGCCAACAGTATCGGCCATAGTGCTAACCATGACAGCCACAGCACCAACAGTATCAGGCACAGTGCCAATAGTATTGAGCACAGAGACAGCCACAGTGCCAACAGTGACAGCCACAGCACCAACAGTATTTGAAGAGACAGCCACAGCACCAACAGTATCAGGCACAGTGCCAATAGTGACAGCCACAGCGCCAACAGTATCGGGCACAGAGACAGCCACAGCGCCAACAGTATCGGGCACAGAGACGACAGCCACAGCGCCAACAGTATCAGGCGCAGTGCCAATAGTGACAGCCACAGCGCCAACAGTATCAGGCACAGTGCTAATAGTGACAGCCACAGCGCCAAAAGTATCAGGCACAGTGCCAATAGTGACAGCCACAGTCCCCATCAGTATCGGGCAGAGAGACAGCCACAGGGCCAACAGTATTGGGCACAGTACCAGAAGCATCCATAGAGCCAAAAGCACCAGCCATGGTGCCAACAGTATCAGGCACAATGCCAACAGCGCCAGCCATAGTGCCAACACTATCAGGCACAGCGCCATCAGTATTGGGCATAGCGCCAACCGTGACAGTCACAATACTCATTGTGTTACCTGAGCAACTGCTATGAACCATTAATTGCTGATTCATGGTATCAGTAATGGCATTTGCTGCCCAGGTAAGGAAGGGGCACTGTGTTTAACAGCCAAGGGCATTGGATTGTGGGCATTTGGAGTGTGGCATTCAGTAAAACTATTAAGGAGGTCAATAGTTGCTTCGTCCCAGGCATTGACATCCCATGCCTTGCCATTAGGTGGTGCACTTAGGCCACGTGCAGTATTTATAAGGCGAGGTAAAAATAAATTCTCCAAATACTCTACATGGTCCCGTGACCTTACCGCATTTGCAGTGGGGCTCAGTAGCTTGAAACCACTACTTTTCCTGAGGCTTCGTTCACACATTCTTACTTGTCGTCCCTTTTACTTTAGGGTTTAGCGCATTAACACATTAAAATAAATGGGTCGTTACACACATCCATTTTCTTTAATTTTGCAGAATAATTTACAGAAAAAAAGGAAACGTTTTCTTTTTGTCGTATTTTTGGACCAAATCTGCCCATTCTAGTGAATTGGTTCAAAATAAAAAAAAAAAAAAAATAATGGAAAGCACGCACACACCATCTATTTCTCACTAACTGGTTGAAATTGCCAACATTTATTTATTTTTACATACAAAGAAACGAGTGACGGACGCTCAGATCAAAGATGGATAAATAGTTTATTTTTGTGGACATGTGAACAAGGCCCATGGGTTATGTGGCTTCGCAACACCAGGTTGTGATCTGGGCTACACAAGGACTCGGCTCATTTTATGATGACGACGATGTCTCGTCTAATGATTGACAATCGAGTCACGTTGGCCAGGTTAAACGTGACATCAATGTAATTGACTGTTGAATCGCATGGAACCCATCTGTTTTTTCTTTCTACAGTTGAATCACAATATACACTGCTCAAAAAATGAAAGGGAACAGTAAAATCCCACATCCTAGATATCACTGAATGAAATATTCCAGTTGCAAATCTTTATTCATTACATAGTGGAATGTGTTGAAAACAATAAAACGAAAATGATCAATGTAAATCAAAATGAATATCCCATGGAGGTCTGGATTTGGAATGATACTTAAAGGGACACTGTCACCTGGATTTGGAGGGAACAATCTTCAGCCATGGAGGCGGGGTTTTCGGGTGTTTGATTCACCCTTTCCTTACCCGCTGGCTGCATGCTGGCTGCAATATTGGATTGAAGTTCATTCTCTGTCCTCCGTAGTACATGCCTGCACAAGGCAAGATTGTCTTGTGCAGGCATGTACTACGGAGGACAGAGAATGAACTTCAATCCAATATTGCAGCCAGCATGCAGCCAGCGGGTAAGGAAAGGGTGAATCAAAAACCTCAAAACCCCGCCTCCATGGCTGAAGATTGTTCCCTCCAAATTCAGGTGACAGTGTCCCTTTAAAATCAAAGTGGAGAATCAAATTACAAGCAGAAATGCCTCAAAACAAGAAACTGATGCTCAGTATTGTGTGTGGCCTCCGTGTGTTTGTATGACTTCCCTACAATGCCTGGGCATGCTACTGATGAGGCGGTGAATGTTCTCCTGAAGGATCTCCTGCGAAACCTGGATTAAATCATCAGTCAACTTCTGGACAGTCTGTGGTGCAACATGGCATTGGTGGATGGAACGAGACATGATTAGAGTTGAGCGAATATCTTTGGGTCCCCGCTTATTCGGCAAGCTATAGCGCTTACCGAATAAGCTGTAGAGGGAACCTGGATACATGTAGTGTGCCGTCTGCCACAAATGTGCTTGACTGGATTTAGATCTGGGGAATATGCAAGACAGTCCATAGCATCAGTGCCTTCATCATGCAGGAACTGCTGACACACTCCAGCCACAGGAGGCCTAGCAAAGTCATGCATCAGAAGGAACCCAGGGCCCACTGCACCTGCATATGGTCTCACAATGGGTCTGCCAGTACCTAATAGCAGTCAGGGTACCTCTGGCTAGCACAAGGAGGGCTTTGCAGCCCTCCAAAGAAATGCTACCCCACACCCACGAGTACTAAGTGAACTAAATAATGTAATAGATAAACCATTATTTCTTATTTTTAGGGACTCTATAGCGACAGGGTCTGTTCCGCAGGATTGGCGCATAGCAAATGTGGTGCCAATATTCAAAAAGGGCTCTAAAAGTGAACCTGGAAATTATAGGCCAGTAAGTCTAACCTCTATTGTTGGTAAAATATTTGAAGGGTTTCTGAGGGATGTTATTCTGGATTATCTCAATGAGAATAACTGTTTAACTCCATATCAGCATGGGTTTATGAGAAATCGCTCCTGTCAAACCAATCTAATCAGTTTTTATGAAGAGGTAAGCTATAGGCTGGACCACGGTGAGTCATTGGACGTGGTATATCTCGATTTTTCCAAAGCGTTTGATACCGTGCTGCACAAGAGGTTGGTACACAAAATGAGAATGCTTGGTCTGGGGGAAAATGTGTGTAAATGGGTTAGTAACTGGCTTAGTGATAGAAAGCAGAGGGTGGTTATAAATGGTATAGTCTCTAACTGGGTCGCTGTGACCAGTGGGGTACCGCAGGGGTCAGTATTGGGACCTGTTCTCTTCAACATATTCATTAATGATCTGGTAGAAGGTTTACACAGTAAAATATCGATATTTGCAGATGATACAAAACTATGTAAAGCAGTTAATACAAGAGAAGATAGTATTCTGCTACAGATGGATCTGGATAAGTTGGAAACTTGGGCTGAAAGGTGGCAGATGAGGTTTAACAATGATAAATGTAAGGTTATACACATGGGAAGAAGGAATCAATATCACCATTACACACTGAATGGGAAACTACTGGGTAAATCTGACAGGGAGAAGGACTTGGGGATCCTAGTTAATGATAAACTTACCTGGAGCAGCCAGTGCCAGGCAGCAGCTGCCAAGGCAAACAGGATCATGGGGTGCATTAAAAGAGGTCTGGATACACATGATGAGAGCATTATACTGCCTCTGTACAAATCCCTAGTTAGACCGCACATGGAGTACTGTGTCCAGTTTTGGGCACCGGTGCTCAGGAAGGATATAATGGAACTAGAGAGAGTACAAAGGAGGGCAACAAAATTAATAAAGGGGATGGGAGAACTACAATACCCAGATAGATTAGCGAAATTAGGATTATTTAGTCTAGAAAAAAGACGACCGAGGGGCGATCTAATAACCATGTATAAGTATATAAGGGGACAATACAAATATCTCGCTGAGAATCTGTTTATACCAAGGAAGGTGACGGGCACAAGGGGGCATTCTTTGCGTCTGGAGGAGAGAAGGTTTTTCCACCAACATAGAAGAGGATTCTTTACTGTTAGGGCAGTGAGAATCTGGAATTGCTTGCCTGAGGAGGTGGTGATGGCGAACTCAGTCGAGGGGTTCAAGAGAGGCCTGAATATCTTCCTGGAGCAGAACAATATTGTATCATACAATTAGGTTCTGTAGAAGGACGTAGATCTGGGGATTTATTATGATGGAATATAGGCTGAACTGGATGGACAAATGTCTTTTTTCAGCCTTACTAACTATGTTACTATGTTATGTTACCATTACTAAGGCTAGTTTCACACTAGCGTTTACCTGATCTGCGGCGGGCTGCGGACTTCCTCTGTGAAGCCCCGCCCTCCGCCACTAGCTCCGCCTACATCTGCATGCAGCCCGCATACCTATATTTAACATTAGGTACGCAGGTCGTGCGGCTGTATGCGGATGGTGCCGCATGCGTCGTTTTGACGATGCGAAAAAAAAATGCTACAGGCTGCGTCCTACGCTGGTCACCGCATCGTCAAAACGACGCATGCGACACCATCCGCATACAGCCGCACGACCTGCGTACCTAATGTTAAAGATAGGTACGCAGGCCGTATGCAGATGTAGGCGGAGCTAGCGGCGGAGGGCAGGGCTTCACGGAGGAAGTCCGCAGCCCGCCGCAGATCAGGTAAACGCTAGTTTGAAACTAGCCTAACCCACTACCAAACCGGTCATGCTGGAGGATATTGTAGTTCTCCAGACTCTTGTCATATGTGCTCAGTATGGACATGCTCTCATCTGGGAAGAGCACAGGGCACCAATGTCGAATCTGTCAATCTTGGTGTTCTCTGCAAATGCCAATCACCCTGCATGGTGTTGGGCTGTAAGCTCAACACCTGCTTGCCGAACCCAATCGAGATGGTTTGGGGTGAGATGGCCCGCAGAGTGAAGGGAAGGCAAAAGGGCCAACAAGGGCTAAGCATCTCTGGGAACTCCTTCAAAATTGTTGGAAGACCATTCCTAGTGACTACCTCTTGAAGCTCATCAAGAGTGTGCAAAGCAGTCATCAAAGCAAAAGGTGGCTACTTTGAAGAACCTAGAATATAAGACATATTTTCAGTTGTTTCACACTTTTTTTTGTTAAGTATATAATTCCACATCTGTTAATTCATAGCTTTGATAGCTTCAGTGTAAATTTACAATTTTCAGTCATGAAAATACAGAAAAATCTTTAAATGAGAAGTTGTGTCCAAACTTTTGGTCTGTACTGTATGTGGGATATTCGTGGCTGCCAATAAGGATTTGATAGCTGTAAAGATTGCAATTTAATACTCCAGATTTCGCCCCTGTGCATTGCAAAGGGTAAAAATCCACAACGCAGGTCAATTGATAATTTCGTAAAGGGGTTGCCAGGCGTTTTTTCATTAGAAGTGAGTGATGATTACGTTACGACCTGCACATATTCTAATGAAGAGGACATGTGCATGATACCTGCCGATCATCCACGTGTCTTGGGCAGTGGGTAACATCATCTACACCGCTCACTTTTGATGCAGAAATGAATGGTTCCAAATTACCCCTTTAAAATCTCACCCACAATGAAGCTACCGGAATATTCTCTGTATCTGCCCCATGTGGACGGGCACTTATGATTTTAATATCCATCACTGCCAGCATCCCTTCCATTGTGGTCTAAATACAATATTTATATTGTGCCCATACTTGCTAACTCGGCATTACTGCTCATCTGACAATTAATACAGTGGCATGTAAAAGTCTGAGCACCCCTGGTCCAAATAACTGTTATTGTGAGCAGTTAAGCAAGTTGAAGTAGTAATGAAAGGCCTAAAGTTAATGACGACACATTTCCTCTATATTTTAGCAAAAAAACATATATTTTCTTCTTTTACATTTTAAAAATTACAAAAAGGAAAATGGGTAGATGCAAAAGTTTGAGCACCCTGCATGGTTAGTACCTAGTAGCACCCCTTTTGAAAGTATCACAGCTTGTAAATGCTTTTTGTAGCCAGACAAGAGTCTTTCAGTTCTTGTTTGAGGGATTTTTATCCATTCTTCCAGTTCTGTGAGATTCCAGGGTCGTCTTGCATCCTCTACTATTTTGATGTCTAGCCACAGATTATCAATGATGTTCAGATCAGGGGACTGTGAGGGCATTGTAAAACCTTCAGCTTGTGCCTTTTAACCCTGCTGTACTATTCGGGTCAATATGACCCGAAATGATTTTTGAGACCCTGTAGATTTTTGTATATGACGATTTGAAACTAGTGGTATCTTGACTTCTCATTTGTAGAGCTCTATATATTTTTTTTTGCTTTTTTTTTTTGTTTACTTTTTGCTACACGCTGATTGTTACACTTGTACTGTTCGGGTCAATATGACCCGATATCATTTTATACTGTTCTACAGGTCTCTGATTATTTCTGACTGCAAAAGTTATGTTTTTTTATGTGTACTTCATCTCAAAATGGTGGTGGTTTCACTGTTCTTATCAGTAAACAAGTAATTATCTAGTATTATCCATTTGCTGTTTGTGAGAGAGGAGACTGGTTGTCTATCATTCAAAGGCTGGGGGGTTTCACGGTCATCAGTAATCAAGTATGTATTTAGTCAAATGCATTTTCAGTTTGTGAGAGAAGACACTGTTGTCTTATAAGTTGGACACCAGTCATTTAACTTACACCCTGAAGCTAAGTCCTGTGAAAGAGACACTGGAATCTGTGAGAGCACGGAGCTGTGAATACACATCTTTACAGGTTTTTTTTTTTTTTCAAAACTGGGATAAAAATGTTTCTAAAATGTCTATTGACTGATGCTGTGAATAGATATCTTTACAACTATTCTTTTCTTTTCCAAGCTTAGGTAATTCTAATGAGCACAATGCACCATGACAATGCCGTAAGTGATAGAGAAGACAGAAAGCCTGACATTATTTTGGATTATAATGCCACAAAGGGAGCAGTTGATACTTTAGACCAAGCAATATCAACATATACATGCATACGCAAAACCAATCGGTAGCCAATGTTTTTATTTTATAACATACTGGATGTTTCTGCATACAATGCATTTGTCTTATGGAGAGAAATCGACCCCGATTGGAACCGGAATAAGCTGCATAAAAGATTATTTCTTGAGGAATTGGGCAAATCCCTGGTTAGGCCATATATTGAGAGCAGAAAAGTGACCCCCAGAAGGGAAGGAGCAACAGCCATTGTACAAAGTGTCCAGCATGCTCAAGAAAGAGACTCCACATCCACGACCTCCACCAGCAGCACAGCTACCAGCAGCACAGCTACCAGCAAAAAAAACGAAGAGATGTAGCTTCTGTCCATCTTCCTGTGACAATAAGACTAATCTGACATGTGCTGGATGTTCAAAATATCTGTGTAAAGGACATGTGACTTATTATTGTGTTCAATTTTTCTTTTTTCTTTCTAAAATATTGAAGTTTTTATGATTTTTCATTTGTTGATTTATAAATATTGTTTACAAAAAGTTAAATTTCATGTAATAGTAATGTAAAGCTTGTTTGTAATTTGTGTGCAGAATGCCAACAATCAAAGATAATTGTAAAAAGCCTATGTAACCTTTTTATGAAAAAAAATTAATTAAGTTTAAATTTTTCATTTGTTTATGATCAACCATGTTCACATTAACCCCTATCTGACCTTGGACGGGATAGTACGTCAGAGGTCAGATCCCCTGCTTTGATGCAGGGCTCCGCGGTGAGCCCGCACCAAAGCCAGGACATGTCAGTTGTTTTGAACAGCTGAAATGTGCCCGTAATAGGCGCGGGCAGAATCGCGATCTGCCCGCACCTATTAACTAGTTAAATGCCGCTGTCAAACGCAGACAGCGGCATTTAACTACCGCTTTCGGCCGGGCGGCCAGAAATGACGTCATCGCCGACCCCCGTCACATGATCGGGGGTCAGCGATGCGTCTGGATGGTAACCATAGAGGTCCTAGAGACCTCTATGGTTACTGATCGCCGGTGGCTGTGAGCGCCACCCTGTGGTCGGCGCTCACAGCACACCTGCATTTCTGCTACATAGCAGCGATCAGCAGATCGCTGCTATGTAGCAGAGCCGATCGTGCTGTGCCTGCTTCTAGCCTCCCATGGAGGCTATTGAAGCATGGCAAAAGTAAAAAAAAAAAAAAGTTGAAAAAAAGTTAAAAAAATAAAAAATATATAAAAGTTTAAATCACCCCCCTTTCGCCCCAATCAAAATAAATCAATAAAAAAATATCAAATCTACACATATTTGGTATCGCCGCGCTCAGAATCGCCCGATCTATCAATTAAAAAAAAGCATTAAACTGATCGCTAAACAGCGTAGCGGGAAAAAAATTCGAAACACCAGAATTACGTTTTTTTGGTCGCCGCTACATTGCATTAAAATGCAATAACGGGCGATCAAAAGAACGTATCTGCACCTAAATGCTATCATTAAAAACGTCATCTCGGCTCGCAAAAAATAAGCCCTCAACCGACCCCAGAAAAAATAGAGACGCTACGAGTATCGGAAAATGGCGCAATTTTTTTTTTTTTTTTTTAGCAAAGTTTGGAATTTTTTTTCACCACTTAGTTAAAAAATAACCTAGTCATGTTAGGTGTCTACGAACTCGTACTGACCTGGAGAATCATAATGGCAGGTCAGTTTTAGCATTTAGTGAACCTAGCAAAAAAGCCAAACAAAAAACAAGTGTGGGATAGCACTTTTTTTGCAATTTCACCGCACTTGGAATTTTTTTCCCGTTTTCTAGTACACGACATGCTAAAACCAATGATGCCGTTCAAAAGTACAACTCGTCCCGCAAAAAATAAGCCCTCACATGGCCAAATTGACGGAAAAATAAAGTTATGGCTCTGGGAAGGAGGGGAGTGAAAAACGAACACGGAAAAATGAAAAATCCCATGGTCATGAAGGGGTTAAGTATAATAATGAAAAAAAGTATTCAAATAAAACACTTAGAGTAGCTAAAAATCAAGAATTAATAGGTCGGGTCATATTGACCCGGGAACAGTACAAGTGTACAGCAAATGCAAACAGAACAGCAGGGTTAAGGTCATCTATTGTGAACTTTTACATGTGTTTAGGACCATTATCCATTTGTAGAAGCCATCCTCTTTTCAACTTCAACTTTTTTTTTTTTACAGATGGTGTTATGTTTGCATCAAGAATTTATTAAAATTTCATTGAATCCATTCTTCCCTCTTCCCATGAAACGTTCCCTGTGCCATTGGCTGCTACACAACCCAAAGCATGATTTTTCCACCTCCATGCTTAATGGTTGGCAAGATGTTTTTTCCCTGAAATTCTGTGCTCTTTTTTCCTCCACACATACCTTTGATCATTGTGGCCAAAGAGTTCTACTTTATTCTCATCGGTCCACAAGACTTGTTTCCAAAATGCATCAGGCTTGTTTAGATGTTCTTTTGCATACTTCTGATGCTGAATTTTATGGTGGGGACACAGGAGAGGTTTTCTTCTGATGACTCTTCCATGAAGGCCATATTTGTGAAGGTGTGTCTGATCAGTTGAACAATCTACCACAACTCCAGAGTCTGCTACAGCGTTCTGATGGTCTTTTGCAGTCAAGCAGGGATTCTGATTTGCCTCTCTAGCAATCCTACGAGCAGCTCTCACTGAAATTTCGCTTATTTTGATACCAGTTGTTCCCGATTAACTGCCATTTCCTAATTACATTTCAAACTGAGGAAAGGGCAACTTGAAAACGCTTTACTATCTTCTTACAACCTTCTCCTACTTTGTGGACCTCCACCATTTTCAGAGTGCTAGGCAGCGGCTTAGAAGAACCCATGTTTTTTGGCACAAGGTTAGGAGGCTGGGTTTTTATAAAGCTGTGAAATTTGCATCACTGGGCCATTCCTAACTATGATAGTGAACAAGCCCTATGATATGATCAGCTGACATGTGCCCGGAACAGCCACGGGAGGAATAGCGATTCACCCACGGCTGTTAGCATATTAAATGCCGCTGTCAAACGCTGACAGCGGCATTTAACATGCTCGTGCAGGAAGCACGTCATTACCTCCTATCGGCGCCTGTGTCACATAACCGCGGGTCGCCGATGGGTTGGCATGACAACCCGGGGTCAGCAGGAGACCCGTATGGTTGTCATTAGTGATGAGCGAGCATGCTCGGGTGGTCTCCGAGTATTTGTAACTGCTCGGAGATTTAGTTTTCGTTGCCTCAGCTGCATGATATACAGCTTGAATACATGGGATTCCCTAGCAACCAGGCCACCCCCACATGTACTCAGGCTGGCTAGCAGCCGTAAATCATGCAGCTGCGTCAACAAAAACTAAATCTCCGAGCAGTTACAAATGCTCGGGGAAAACCCGAGCAACGAGTACACTCGCTCATCACTAGTTGTCATTGCTGGTTCACTATGAGTGCCGCACCTGGCGGTCGGAGCTCATAGCAAGTGAGCAGAACTGCTACATAGAGCATGGCTGCAACCCTGCTCTATGTAGCAGGGGCGATCGGACAACTGCAGCTTCTAGTCCTCCTATTGAAGCAAGTCAAAACTATAAATAAAAAAAAGTTTTTAAAAATATTAAATACAAAAAAGTTTAAATCACCCCCTTTTGCCCCATTCAAAATAAAATAAAATCAAATATACACATATTTGGTATTGCCATGTTCAGATTCGCCCGAACAATATATAAAAATAATTAATCCAATCAAACAGCGTAGCGAGAAAAATATTTTCTAGAATTACCATATTTTTCGGACTAGAAGGCACTTTTTCCCAAAAAAATTTGGGAGGAAAATGGGGGATGTGTCTTATAGTCTGAATGCAGGCTTACTGAGGGGCTTGCAGCAGTGGCGTAGCAGCGCCCGTTCCTCAGGGAATCGGCGGTGGCAGAAGTGTGGCGATGCTGAAGCTCGGTGTCGGCGGTGAGCAGTGCGGAGTGCATCATTGGTTTTCCTGCGGCCATCTTCCTGAAGCAGTGGGCCGCAGGAGGCGCGGACAGATCTCAGCAGGGCCTCTCACGCGCCATTTTCCTGAGGCTGTGGGCTTCAGGAAAATGGCCGCCGGAGGCAGCGCTTACGCAGATTTGAGATCTCGGCAGCCTTCGGCTTCAAGAAAAAGGTCGCCAGAGGCCGTACAGATTGAGGTCTCGGCGGCCCTCGGCTTCAGGAAAATGACCGCTGAGAAACCAATGACACACTCAACTCTGCTCACCGGGGCACACGGGCCGCAGCATCACCAGATTTCCTGAGGAAGGGACCCAGCTCCATGCAACACACTCTGCTCTGCCTCACTGCCGACATCGGACCCGCAGCTTCGCCCTGCTGAGATACCCCAGGACTTCAGCATTGCCCCACTTCTGCCATCGCCGGCTTCCTGAGGAAGGGATCATGTCTCCTGTGACGGAGGGTGTATAAAAAAGATAAAATACCCCTATCCCAAAGTATCATTACCCCTTTATAAATCACAGGTGAGGCCACATCTAGAGTATGGGATCTAGTTTTGGGCTCCACATTTTAAAAAGGATATTCAGAAGTTAGAATCAGCTCAAAAGGTGGCAGCTAGATTATTACAAGGGATGGAAGGCCTCATGAAATGTTGTAAAAGTTGGGCTTGTTTAGCTTAGAAAAAAAAGATGTCTCAGAGGAGATCTCATTTACATGTATAAATATATATGTGTGGTCCGTACAAAACACTGGCACACGACTTATTCCTTCCAAAGACCATAGTAAGGACCAGGGGGCACTCATTACGGGTGGAAGAAAAGAGATTTCGGCAGCGAAATAGGAAAGGGTTCTTTACAGTTAGAGCAGCCAGACTGTGGAATGCTGACCACAAGAGGTAGTAATGGCCGACACGAACAGCTTTTATACAAGGGCTAGATGATTTCCTCAGTGTACATAACATGAAGGGTTATTGATAATTTAGTGACAAAATTGATGGAGGAAGGTTGAGCTTGGTGGAACTAGGTCTTTTTTCAACCTATGTAACGGTCCCTTGGGACTTGCTGACATCCATGCACATGCTGCAGATAAAAAGCCAGTGAAATCAATGGAGCAGGTTAGCAGATGCAAAACCTTCTGCAGTCTGCCGCATGTGAACATCCCCTGTAAGTGGACAATCCCTTTAAGGATGTGATTGCAGAGCCGTAGTTGCTATATTCACGTTATGATATGCTTGACATATGAATGTTAATGCTATTTCTGTAAATGTGATCGCTGGTATCGCCAGCCAAGACGATATCACGTTCCCATGAAGCTTCACGCGATGTCAGATGCCTTGTTTTTTTTGCCAAATCATTGTTCCCACACACAACGACAGACGGAGAGGCCGGATCACCAGCGCTGTCACTGGCAGCAGCGGCTGAGATACTCTATCTCACCAGTCCTTTGCTACTCTATTACAATCTCCTGTACTGGGAGCAGCAATAACCATAGCAGTTGTCATGTGTTCATTCTCTGTGTTTTCTATGTTGTGTACCATAGGGGCACCGAAGTCCCACCTGCCAAGGGTCACCTTCCTCTCTAGTAAATGGCATGATAGCATAGTCACATGTGGCAGAAGTTGCAAAATTTTGGCCGCAACTGAATGGATTTGTACAACTGCCATTTAGAAATCGGTACCATGTGAATATATCCTAAGGGTGCCCTTTCCCCTCTATAGCCACCATGATAGTCGATTGGTGGTCCTACGACCCTTTCACCATCACTCCCATTGATGATGAATGGAGCACAATTCTTATCCTCCCTGTCATGTTTTACCAGCAATTTTTTATATTACTAGCTGTAATTCTCAACAGTATTTTGATGTTGTTACAGAGCCTCTCTAAACTACAAGTCCCAGCATACTTTATAGCATCTATCCCTCTACTAGCAATAGCAATCACAATTCCATACTTTCATCCCACCCTCATTATAGCAGTCACAGCCAGGACACCGATCTAAGCCTTGTGGGACCACCATGGTGGAACAATGCTGGTAGGTGGGGTGATTAAATTCCACAGCGAGAACCAAAGGGCACAAGGGTGCTCGACTAGAAGTGGATAGAGAGGGGCTGGCCCGTGCCCAGCCACTGCGGATCGAGAGGGGCTGGCCCGTGCCCAGCCACTGCGGATCGAGAGGGGCTGGCCCGTGCCCAGCCACTGCGGATCGAGAGGGGCTGGCCCGTGCCCAGCCACTGCGGATCGAGAGGGGCTGGCCCGTGCCCAGCCACTGCGGATCGAGAGGGGCTCGCCCGTGCCCAGCCACTGCGGATCGAGGGGCTCGCCCGTGCCCAGCCACTGCGGATCGAGGGGGGTCGCCCGTGCACAGCCACTGCGGATCGAGAGGGGCTCAGCCATGCACACAGCCACTGCGGATCGAGAGGGGCTCAGCCATGCACACAGCCACTGCGGATCAAGAGGGGCTCAGCCATGCACAGCCACTGTGGACCGAAAGGGGCTCAGCCATGCACCCAGCCACTGTGGACCGAAAGGGGCTCAGCTATGCACAGGCACTGTGGACCGAAAGGGGATTAGCCATGCCCAGCCACTGTGGACCGAGAGGGGCTTACCCAAGCACAGGCGGTGTGGATTGAGAGGGGTCAGGGCATGCGCCACCGCCGTGGATCGATATTGACTCATGTAGTCACTCGTCAGAGAGGGGTCTGTGCATGCACAGCCATATCGATTGAGAGGGGTCTGTGGATATGCAGCTATATCAGGGTGGTCAGATAACCTTTAGAAAACCTGAAAATGTGAAAAGGTTTTGTACGTGTGTAAGCGTATGCGCAAGAAATAAAACATAGAAACATTTAATAATGACAGTTTAATGATTTTTTTTTATGCAAACTTTACAAGACCCTCCTGTAGTTAAACAATTACAATTCCAGTGATGGAATGTTAGTATTCTAAAGTACCCCCAAAAAAGTGCATGCTGCGTTTCTAAACTTAAGTATATTGCAGTAAAAGACCAACTTTCAAAAATAAACACAGTACTTGTAATAAGAATATATATATATTATGTATAAAACACAAACCACCGGTAGATTAAAGCAGGGATCTGTTCAGACTCGTAAGAAATAATACAAAAAAGGCCAAAAGAGTGTGAGACAAGAGGCAGAGCCGCAGCGGCCGCTTCGACAGAACTGAAACGCTGTTTTTGTTTGTTTGTTTTTAGCTTTGGCTCTTTACATTGTTTCAATATTCACTGCTATTTGGTATCCAGCAGTAAAAAGGAAAGGAGGGGAGAGCTTTAAAGGGACACACATTCTGAACAAATCCCTGGGGTGACAAGAAAAAAAGAATTAAAAAATATTCACAGCGTAGAAATGTCGGGGGGGATTGTGTAAGTGAAAGGCATTCCAATTTCAACAGGTTAAATCGAGAAGTGTGAGGCTTTGCTATCTGGCTTCTCTTATAAGTCAGAGGCCAAATCGACGCAAGAAAGGGAACAGAAAATGACAATTGTCAAGTAAAGTGGCGTGTCTTATAGGAACGGAAATAGTATTTCTCCCGAATAGTAAAATAAAGCTTTTGTGTGGGTGCAGGCCAATATTACACTTCTCGAATTCTCACCGACGCATTTCACACTACAGTTACTAAAGAGTCTCTGGGGACCGGTCCGTTCTGTTTACATCACTTGCATTCTCCATGATGAACCGTGTGCTTTGTCATTCCTCTTACTATGCCTGCTGTAAATGTACAAACCTGGTCGATGGGAGTAATGTCCCTACATTTTATATCCCGGCCAATCAGTGATGACCATATTCGCGACTCTGACCGGATATTCCTCTCGTTAATGATTCATACATTTCCAGGAAGAACAACAGGGTAAGCCCAGGTTCATACTGCGTTAACGCTATAGCATACACGCCATCGTGTTATGCTATACCGCTAGCGCAGATGATTCATCTGTGCTAGCGCTGACGGAGCCTCGGACGCGGGTCACTGAATGACGGCACATCGCTAGCGCATGCAGATTATGGCATGCGTTGGCGATGCGCCCAATAGTAGGGGTTAATGGCAGCGTTAACGGACTGTGTTACACCGCGTTTATGCCGCCGTGTAACGCAGTCCGTCTAACGGACTGCCATAACGCAATGTGAGCCCCGCCTAACAGCAGGAGGTCTAAGAACAGATGCTCCAGCAGTATTACTCCATGTATACGAGTGAAGCTGTAGTGCTGGCGGTGGGGTTTATCACTCGGCCCCGCTAGCTTACTGCAGTATTCGTACGCCTGTCGTGTAGGAGCTCGATAAAAGGCGGATGTGTACATGCTACACGTTCAAAGGATGCGTACTTACTAGTGCATGATGATCTTTTCAATTATCAGCCTCAAAACTTATCTACCACATCCTACAGTTCACAGGAAGAAGGAAAAGAAAAAAAAAGAAAAAAAACACCCACAAGCACCGATGTTCTCCGGTCACAAGTCCCCACTACTGAGGTGAGCTATGTATTTGTGTAGTACGGAGAAGATGCCAGCAATGCCGTCTGCTCACACACAGAGAATGGCATTACATTCAATGGCTGAGTATAAGAAACGCAGACATTTTAACAGGGGACACTACCGGCTGTGTAACAGTAAGTCCTCCTTTGTGTCGCTGCTACCTGCACGCTAATGTGCCACAGTACAGAGGACTGGGGTGGCAGGACACTGCAGACAGCAGAGAAAAACTTTTTTTTTTTTTTTATGAGGCTCCATTATATCCTGTGCATTAAATCCTATTCACAGCTTAGCAAATGCTACAACTCCAATACCGTAATCATCTGGATCACGTCCCACCAGGCCTCGGACTATGGAGAACCTAACAAGTGGAAAGACACACCAAAACCTCAGCTTTACAAAATGCCAAACCTGCTGTATTTGACAGGTAGTCATTTACAATGCGGGTTCCAATCTGGTTGTACCTCTTAGCTGTAATATAATTATTAACCTTTTTAATCTAAATATGTTCAAAATTCTGTGCAAAATAATTTGTTAATTTGTGTTTATATTGGTCGGAGAGCGGGTTTTGCAATACAGAGCTCTAAATCTTCTCCACAGATGCATGATTTTTAATGAGACGTTTTCCCTGCAGCCACCACTAGAGGGAGCATTACTGAGCTCAGTGGATGACAGAGTGCTCCCTCTGGTGGGGGCTGCAGGGTTTTTGCATGCAATGCTCTAAATCTTAGCGCATGCAGCCACCACTAGAGGGAGCTTACTGTCATCCACTGAACTTAGCAATACTCCCTATAGTGGAGGCTGTGGCAAAGCATCCAATCAAGTGTCTCTGCCGAGGATTTGGACCACTATATCCAAAAAACAAAGCTCTGATGGATGTACAGATATATTGAGAAATTATTCAGCACAGAATTTGGAACCCAACAATGACATAAAAGCAGAAGTTTTACCATTTTGCATATTAGGATGATACTGCACTGTATAGCCAAATCCACCGTCTGTTAGGCCAGACCTGCATGGTGCTTACCTCCATGCCAATTATATACAGGGAGGAAAAGTAATGTCAGATCTGACAGGGAATCTATAATTTTGGGGCCGCCATGATCACGCCCTGCAGGACTGTAGATGCAGGTGCAATCACATTATGATATTGTGACATGTTCTTTGTCAGCAATTGCTAATCGATGGCTCTGCCAACATGCCCGAGTGTCTAGCCATGCTGGGAGTTGCAGTTCTTCATCATCTCACATGCAACACACACGTTAAAAGGGGGCACAAGGAACTTTCCCAAAGTCCAGGAAGTGGTTGTCATCACCGGCTCACCACACCTTCTCCTTCTAAATACCCTAATTTGTTTTTTTTTGCTCCAGGGTCTGTCAATATCCAGATAAGATGTCAAGAAGACATTTATAATCGCACGCACAACTCAGTGATGGGAGTATTCTATGGCACATTCACATATTAACAAGAGTTCCCAAATATCGATATCACGGTGCGTCCAAAAGGAAGATTTAAAGCTGAACACAGGATTTCAAATGGCGACCTCAAACTAAAACCAAAAAAAATATGTACAGTACAACATAGCTAAAAGTAACCATTAGAGCCCACCCTGACAACGCGATGGGATTGAGGGCAGTCGTGATACCGCAAACTGCTGGGGGGTCATCCACCTTCTTCTACCTGGTCTTCCAGGATGCATCCTACCTAATGAATGCTCTACTTATATTGTCACACTCCCTATTGGGTAGGAGATGGCGGCCCTGAGACAAACCAGGTCATAGAAGTAAAAAATTAAAGTAAAAACAAAAGTCCTACATTTTTCCCCCCAAAACTGCGCCATTCCTGTCCATGAGTGGTGTCCAGTAAAAAGTCCTATCCACTTTCATAGGATTAAACTGCGACACCGAACATGGTGAATGGAAGAGTGTAGAGGCAAAAACTTTTTGTGGAAAACCTTTAACAAAAAAAATAAAATAAAATAAAATCTATTTTCACAGCCAAGTGCTTTTACTTTCTTTTGGGCTGCAGTTGTCTAACTACAGAAAGGCAAAGCTCGAGATATATATACAAAAAAAAATGTCTTCAAGTTTTTAAAAAGGGTTACATTTTCAAGACACATATCCCATGTAGCCTAGGGGAGACAGAACCATGCCACATGAATGTGATGGACCCCCACCTCCCACCTAAATTCCAGTATATAGCCCTATTTGTGTGAATGCAAACGTTAAATGCCGAAAGTATAAACTAACGAAAAAATAATAATTCTCACCTGTCAACACTAAAATGGGGTTATCGAAGGCGAGGCTCCATTCACAAAGCAGTCTGTAGAAAAACTTGTGAAAGGTAATACCGTGTATAAAAGAGCTATCCGTAATCTACAGGGATTCGCTTTTCGGCAGAGACTTTGTGTTCTTCGAGTTCAGTTTACCAAATGGGTGGTGGGGAAGAACAGAGAGGAAGGCAAGAGATCAGGGAAGACCCTCTGTGATGAACCAGCAATATGCACTTCCTTGCGATGGGCACTACAAAACGAGGTAGTTAAAAAAAAAAAAGTAATAAAAGCAAAACTTTGTTGAAATGATACATTCTACCAAGCCGTGTTCATCCACACCGAGCATAGGACCAGATAACATTGTACAAAAAACTAACGGAAAGCGGCGTCCTCGAGGATGTGGGGGACAGACTGTCCAAAACTTCAAGAAAATATTTAACATTGCACTTATGTGTTCATATTTTTTTGGGGAAAAAAAACAAAACTGAGGTTTAAGAGTAATGCAGGAATAAGAGTTGATCTCCCCCTTCCTTACAATTTTTGCTCAGAGCAGTGAAGCCTTACCGTAAGCTATAAGGGGATCTTCAGCAGGGTGTGTGCACTTTAAGGGGCAATCGAACTAAAAAAAAAAAAAAAAGCGGGATCCAGTGTCAGAAGCTGGATCTATACACTATATTTCTGCAGCACTGTCAAGTCTCATTTACATAAAAGAAATGGGAGAAAGAGGGGGAAAAAAGCAGTATAAAAACTCACATCAACGACAAGCTCGACTGAAATAAAAACCTTCAGTCAACACGTTACGGTCCAAGTACAGCAAAATTGTCAAAAATGGCGAGTCGTCAGATTCACAGATGTCAGAATGTACAATATCCCCGAAGGCACAGCAAGAGTCTGCAGGCAAAGCAGAAGCAGCAGTTGTGCGAAAGACAGAAGCTAGAAGGCCTCTATGTTAGAAGGTGCGGGGGAAGGGTAAATGCATGCAGGTGGTGATGCCGAACAGACATTGCCCCCCAGAGCGGGAACAAAAAAAAGAAGTGGGCACTAAAAACGAGCAACCCAATAAAGCTTGGGTAGAAAGCATCCAAAAAAAATAAAATAAAATATGGTTATGTTTTGCACAACAGCATATAAATTCACATTTTTCTAGCGCTGGTGTAAGGAGCTTCTGCTTTAGGATATTCTCAAGTGTGATCACCGAATTGTAACTACAGTAATGAAAAGGACAAGATTTGTGGGGAGGTGTTTCATCATCCTCCAAACATTGGGGGACGGTGAAGAAGCCACACAAAAAGGGAGACATTGTTGTGCTGTGTAACCCTGTACAAAGGCTCGGGAGGTGGAAGGAAATATTCCCCCGTACCTCTCGCTCAGTACTTTGCTCGGCTGCAGTTACTTGTGAAGGCTGGGACACATTCATTCACCTGTATGGCACCAGGATAATTTGATTCTCCAAGGTAAAAAAAAAAAAAAAAAAAAAAGTGAAATCACATTGCAGAATGACTGTGTAGCAACGAGGGTACGTTCTACCCCAATTCACATGACAGCACGTAGGAAAACAAAGAAAGAAAAAAAAAAATCCCCGGTAACTGGGGAAGAGATAACAGAACACCCTTTTATCACAACTACAACCAAAAAGAGGTAAAACAACCAAAGAAACGGCGAGCGGGCGTCTGATGTAGTCTGTGCGGGAAGGCGGGGAAATCCCAGAGAAGTCTTAAGAGTCATTTACAGGGATCATTTGGGGGAGGATGGGATTGTAGCAGCTTTCTGAGCTGGAGCTGAGGGAAATGCTTGCATTCCAATTCCAGGCTGGTAGGTTGCAAGGTGCGGTGCGGGGTTGCCCGGCGTCTGATTAGACCACTGTACAGGGTAGCCAGGGTTACCCATTGCATTGAGCTGGCAGGCGTGTGGTATTGGGTATGATGGAATGCCTCCGGGTGCAAAATTTGGGAGTACAAGTGATTGAGAGATAGCAGCTGGAACAGTCCCATGAATCTGAGACAAAGTCGGGACCCAGGAAGATGGGAAGCTTGATGTGACCGGCAACGGCTGAAAAAGAAATAAAAATAGATTACAAAATGAATGACTCCTAGTCGTAAAGCATACAGTCACCAGTAAGACATGGCTTCTGTCACTTGCCAATACCCACAGCTTTCTTAACAGGGTTGTATCAAGTTTCTCCAGCGGATAGAGGATAACCTCATGATTGCTAGAGGTCTGACCGCAGGGATGCTCACCAGTCCCGAGCTCCATGAATGGGGTTGTTGGTTGATCATCTGCACATCGCCTCCATTCTCTATGAGGTCACCAGCGATTTCCGAGTGCAGAGTTCGGTTTATCATCAGCAGTCCCTTTAAGAATGAATAGCACGTGGAGGCGCGCATGATCGACCACCGGTAACATTCATGGAGGATACTGCGAGTCTCACTATTCAGACTCCCAGAAGTTGGGAAGTTACCTATAGACAGAGAATAGCTTCCAAACTTCGTATAACCCCATTTACCTTTTACCAGCAGGACCAATTTTACAGTTTTATTTAGTTTTCTCTACAGTGGGTGTATGCTGTTGCCATTAGGAGGCTGACATTAAGTTACCGTATATACTTGAGTATAAACCGAGATTTTCAGTCCATTTTTTTAAGCTGAAAGTGCCCCTCTCAGCTTATACTCGAGTCATTGTCCCAGGGGGTCGGGGCAGCTGTCAAATCATACTCGCCTGCTCCCTTCGCGTCACTGCATGTCCCTGCTTCTCTGGTGTCCGCAGCTCTTCCTGTGTTCAGCGATCACGTGTTACCGCTCATTAAAGTAATGAATATAGACGCGACTCCACTCCCATAGGGGTGGAGCGCATATTCATTAATTTAATGAGCGGTACCAGTGACCGCTGAACGCAGGAACAAGTTGCCAGCGTCAGAGACCATCGCATCGGAGAAGCAGCGACCGCGCCGGGAGAGTGAGTATAATGGGGGAGTGTGAGCATTGCGATATTCACCTGTTCCCAATTCCACCACCGCGCGCCGCTCCATCTTCCGTCTCCTCTGGCTGTGACATTCAGGTCAGAGGGCAAGATGACTTTTTTTTTTTTTTTTTTAAATCAAGATAAATTTTTATTGACTATGACAAATTAAAACATGTATTAGACGGTGTTGCACACGTTGCGTTTTTTTTTCGCTATAAAAACGCATACATATCCATCTCATCAATTATAATGCATTCTGCAATTTTTGTGCACATTATGCGTTCTTTTCCGCCAAAAAAAATGCATCGCGGTAAAAAAAAACGCATTATGTTCATTAATTTTGCGGATTTTTTGCGTTTTTCCTGCTATTTAATGCATTGGGAAGCTCCGGGAAGGAAGGGGGGGAAAAAAACGCACAAAAAACGCGTCAAAAACGCGGAAAAAAAACATGCGGATTTCTTGCAGAAAATGTCCGATTTTCTTCAGGAATTTTCTGCAAGAAATCCTGACGTGTGCACATACCCTTAGGCTATGTGCACACGTAGGAAGGGTCCCTGCGGGTTCTCCCGCAGCGGATTTGATAAATCTACAGGGCAAAACCGCTGCGGTTATCCCTGCAGATTTATCACGGTTTGTCTTGCGGTTTCCGCTGCGGGTTTTACTCCTGCACTTGTTTTACTATTGATGCTGCACATGCAGCATCAATAGTAATGTTAAAAATAATTTAAAAAATGGTTATACTCACCCTCTGACGTCCCGATCTCCTCGGGACTGCACGCGGCGATCCGGTTCCAAAGATGCTATGCGAGAAGGACCTTCGTGACGTCAAGGTCATGTGACCGCGACGTCATCGCAGGCCCTGCTCGCATAGCAACCCTGAGACCGGATGGCCGCGTGCAGCGCTGAGAGGTGAGTATATCATTATTTTTCATTTTAATTCTTTTTTTTTTTTTACACAAATATGGTTCCCAGGGCCTAGAGGAGAGTCTCCTCTCCTCCACCCCGGGTAGCAACCGCACATTATCCGCTTACTTCCCGCATGGTGGGCATAGCCCCATGCAGGAAGTAAGCGGATCAATGCATTTCTATGTGTGCAGAATCGCTGCGATTCTGCACAAAAGTAGTAACATGCTGCGGATTGTAAACCGCTGCGTTTCTGCGCGGTTTTTCCCGCAGCATGTGCACAGCGGTTTGCGGTTTCCCATAGGTTTACTGTCAACGCAATTGAAACTGCTGCGGACCCGCAGCATCAAAATCGCTGCGGTTCCGCGGTAAAAATCGCAACGTGTGCACATAGCCTTACTCTTGACAGTACATTTTACTCAGGTAACAGTTTTTAGTGTAAAGTATCCCCCCCCCCACGCCCTTAGAGACCATAATGTAAACAAACAAAATTCCTCACGTTGTACACAATCGAATAGCATACTATCACAACCCCTGAACACCTCTTATAGCATCACATCATTCCCGCCGCACTAGTTCCAGTTAATCCACGGTTGCCATAACTTGTGGAAAAGATCCAACTTGTTTCTCTTGGTGTAAATGCTTTTTTTTCCAGAAAAGTGTATGATCCGTTTGTGTAATAAAGTCTCTTCTAGTCAGAGGTTCCTCGCTTATCCAAAATTTTGCCATCAGCTTTCTTGCAATAAATAACAATCGTGCAATTACTATTTTGGTCGAGTAGTCCGTTATTATTTCTTCCACGTATCCCAATATGCATACCAATGGGGTTTGCGATGACGTGTTTAGTGTGGCGGTGGAACGGGGATAGGTGAATATCAAAACATCAGCCAATAGGCTAACAGAGTGGGTGCTGTGTCCCCCAATGAGTGGCTCGGAGAAAAGGATTTTACGGTGAGTACACAAAAATCCCTGTTTCTCCTTCGCCTAATTGGGGGACACAGGACCATGGGACGTCCCAAAGCAGTTCCTGGGTGGGAAAAACAACAGAAAACATCAGGTTTCACGTAACAACTGCCTAGATGTGCGCCACCGCAGCCTGCTGAATTCTTCTGCCCAGCCCTGTATCAGCTGAAGCTTGAGTATAAACATTATAGTGCTTCTAGAAAGTATGTAAGCTGGACCAGGTCGCGGCTATACAGACCTGTTCTGCCGACGCCTGATGCCGCATGGCCCAGGAAGCACCCACTGACCGAGTGGAGTGTGCCCTGAACCCTGCTGGGACAGGCTTACCTCTGATGTGGTAGGACTCTGAAAGGTGGAACGAATCCTCCTAGCTATCGTGGAATTTGAAGTGGCTAGACCCTACCTCTGACCCTCAGGAAGCACGAACAAAGAATCCGACCTTCGGAAGGACGCCGTCCTTGAGACGTACCTTCTCAGAGCTCTGACTACATCCAGAGTATGGAGAGCCCTTTCCACCCGGTGGACTGGAGTCAGACAAAATGAAGGAAGAACAATGTCCTTGTTAGGGTGGAAGGATGAGACAACCTTGGGCAAAAAGGATGGGGATGGCCTAAGGATAACCTTGTCCTGGTGGAAAATAAGGAATGGCGCCCGATAGAACAGAGCAGCCAGCTCTGAAACCCACCTGATTGATGTGACTGCAACGAGAAAGACCACTTTTTCAGGATAGAAAGGTGAGCGAAATGTCCTGAAGCGGTTCAAAAGGAGCTTCCTGTAAGGCTCCCAGGACCAAGTTACGGTCCCAAGGGTCTAAAGGCATGCGATACGGAGGAAACACATGTGTAACCCTCTGAATGAGCCTGAGGTTTTGTCGCAATCATACGTTGGAATAAGTCCAAATGAAGAAAATAGAATTAGTTCTTACCGGTAATTCGGTTTCCAGGAACCTTCCACGACAGCATAGGAGGATGTCTCCATTCCCTAACGGGGGACAGGAAGCACAAAGAGGTTAAAAGGCCCCTTCTACCTTCAGATCACCAGTGACTTATTTATAACGGATACCATAGCACTAGCTACCTTAATAAACCCAGGGTAAATCCAAAGGAAGGGAGGGAATTAGTGCTGTCGTGGAAGGTTCCCAGAAACCGAACTACCGGTAAGAACTAATTCTATTTTCTCTAGTCACCTTCCACGACAGCATAGGAGGAATACCAACCAATTCAGCACTGGATGGGTATGGTAGGTACCTGTTCCTCTCGTATCTTCCGCAGGACTTTCGCCAACAGAGGAACTGGTGGGAAAGCGTATGCCAGTCGAAAGTTCCACGTCTGAACCATGGCATCTACCCCTCTGGGATTGTCCCTGGGATTTAGGGAAAAAAAAAGATCTTTACTTGGGCATTCTGACCTGAGGCAAAGAGATCTATCTCCGGAAGGCCCCATTTGTCCACCAGCATCTTGAAAGTTCTTCTGTTCAGGCTCCACTCCCCAGGTTGAATGTCCTGACGACTCAGGAAATCCGCCTGGAGGTTTGATGACCCCTTCAGATGGACTGCTGTGAGGGAGAGAAGGTTTTTTTCTGCCCAGCAAAAAATTCGACTTGAGATGCCCGCCAAGCTATTGAATTTTAAGCTTCCCTGATGTTTGAGATGGGCGAGCGTAGTTGTGTTGTCCGAGTAAATCTGGACATGTTTTCCTGAAATTAAGCTGCTTGCTGCTTTGAGGGTTTCCTCCACTGCTTTCAGTTCCCAGAAATTGGAGGATCTGGTACTTATTGTCTGATTCCAGAGGCCCTGAAACGGAGTATGCAGGATTACTGCTCCCAAACCCCGCTTGCTGGCATCTGTTGTGATTGTCACAAGAGGAGATTGTGACCAGCTTACCCCCCTGCGAATATTCCTGGGGTTCAACCACCATGCAAGCGATGCCTTCACTTGACCTGGGGTAAACACTCTTCTGTTTAGGGAACCTGGATTTCCATCCCAGTTTGCAAGAATATGGGCCTGGAGGATTCTGGAATGGGTCTGAGCCCATGACACTGACTGGATACATGCCGTCATGGAGCCCAGGACCAACATACTTTCCCGTATGGTCGGAGATCTGCTTTCTTTGAAGTCTATCACCTTTTTTGTTAGGGCCCGAAGATGGTCTTCCGGGAGAAAAGACTTCTGTCTCACCGAGTCCAGTAGAACTCCCAGGAACCTTCTTGTTCTGGAAGGCTGTAATTGAGATTTTTTTTAAATTCGGGAGCCACCCTAATGTCTTGAGAATGTCCAGGGTTCTCGCAACAGGATATGTGAGAGTCTGAGCTGAAGGGGCTATTAGAAGCAGATCGTCCAGGTAAGGGATGATACAGATTCCCTGTCTGCGGATTTGAGTCACTGTCTATGCCATTATCCTTGAGAAAACTCTTGGAGCTGAAGAGATTCCAAAAGGGAGCACGTTGAACTGAAAGTGAGTCACCCGTTGATTGAACTGAATCGCAAACCTGAGAAATTTTCTGTGACGGGGGTGAATGGGCACATGAAAGTAAGTGTCTTTTAGGTCTATTGTTACCATAAAGAACCCTGGACCTATTAGGGGAACGGCAGACTTCACGGATTCCATCTTGAATCTGTGGTATACAATATGCCAATTCAGCTCTTTCAGGTTTATTATGACTCTTGGTTCTCCCGTTGTTTTTTTTACCAGGAATAATCGGGAATAATGTCCTACACCCAATTCTTCTGGGGGTATCAGATATTGCATTTGATTTTAGCAGGTCCCTCAGACCTGTCGTCATCATCATTGAAAAATCTCTCTGAGACGACGGGAGGTAATCCGCAGACTTCAAGGGGGGGGGGAATAAGAACTATCAGAAGGCCCTCTTGTATTATGTTGAGGACCCACTGGGATTCGGAGATGGCCCGCCAGTGATGGACGAATTTTGCGAGCCCCCCCCCCCCGACCGGGATGGAGTCATTTGTCCTGCTGCTGTTGCTGCTAGGGAATGAGGATATTTTTTCCTCTCCCTTTGGCATAGCTCCATCTCCCCGTTTTACCTTTACCTCTTGTTTGAGGGGTACTTGACTGGGGGGGCACGAAAAAAACGCTTCCTGATAGAAAAAAGGCTTTTGCTCTGGAAGGGCCCATCTGTGGCCTTTTCTAGAATCTCATCTAGAGAGGGGCCAAATAGGTAGTCACCTTTAAAGGGTATTGAGCACAACTTCATTTTGGAGGTTACGTCAACACTCCACATCTTAAGCCAGAGTGCTCTTCGTGCAGAATTTGACTGGACTAGGGACCTAGCCGCAATCCTAATAGACTCCATGGAGGCGTCAGAGAAAGACCGAAGCCTTTTGAAGCATTGGTAGAGAATCCAGAAGTTCTCCCCTTGATGTGCCCTGAGAAATATGCTTCTCAAGTTCATCTATCCAGCGAGAAAGGGCTCTAGCGACACAGGTAGCCGCAATGTTAGATTTTAACCCAGAGGCGGACGTTTCCCAGGATTTTTTTAATAGACTCTCCATTTTTCTTTCTAATGGATCCCTTAGCTGGGAGGAGTCTTCAAATGGGAGTGAAGTATTCTTAGCCACTCTTGCCACCTTTATGTCCATCCTTGGTATATCCCAGGAGGGGGAACCTGCTTCTAAGGGAAACCTGTGTCTCATTTCTGATGGTGTGACTAGCCGCTTTTCGGGGTATTCCCACTCCTGAGATATCATGTCTATGATGTTTTGGTGTACTGGGAACCCCATTCGCTTTTCTGACTTCAATGCTCCAAACATTTCATCTTGAATAGTTTGAGATATAGGTTCCTCCTTTAGCCCCATAGTGCTGCGCACTGCCATCACTAGATCATCTATATAATCCGATGAAAAAAGATACTTTCTTGCTTCGGAAACTTTATAACTAGAAGTTTCACCCCATTTTTCCGAGGAGGAAGAATAGGAACGGCTAGAATCGGAGTCAGAATCCTCAGTTTGAATCTTCCTTTTTTTGGAAGGAGAAGGATTTTGCGGAGGAGGAGGCATAGGAGGATTGAAGGCGGCTAAAGAGGATTGTACTTCACTCCTGACAAGGGTACGGATTTCTTCTAGCAGGCAAGGCTGCTCGGGCTAACGATTTTGTCCGTGCAGGCCTGACAGTTTTTTCTCCCATAAGGAGGGAAGCTTTGTACTGAATGTGATGAGGGAACAGCCGCCATCTTTGGACAGGCATACTAACACAGATTGGCGTGACTCCATTTTGTCTCCTGGTCAGGTCTGCAGAGAGGAGCGCTCCTGGCCCCCACCTTTTCTAATGAATAAAGTTCCTATTAGTAGGCTAACGGGCTGAGCTCAGTGTAAACTGTAGACGGTATTTCAAAGCTCAATGAGGAAACCACGCCAGCAGGGGGCTTGGAAATGCTTGGGGGCTTAATTAAAACACGCATGCCAAGTGGCCACTGGATACACATCTATTATGGCAGCCCAGTCGAACCGTCGCCAACATGGAATTGTGAATTATGGACGCATCGTCCGAGGTACAGGCTCATAAAAAAATATTCTCCTTGCCCTAAAGAAATTGTGCATCTAACAGTGCGACTCCCGTGGCGGTGGGAGGTCTGAAACCCGAGATATAGGGATCAGCCTCCCACAGGGACCGAATGGGTCCAGGTTTGATCCCAGTACGACCGGCAGAACAAACCACAGGCGCTGGTACTGCCCGTGTGCTGATCCGCTCATCCTGAGGGAAGTTATCCCATTTATTAGATATTGGAATAAATCTTGCAGGGAGGCAGAGGGGGTGGAGATTGCTAAGCCCACCCAGCTGCAGGCAGGGGGGCTCAGCCAGGTTTAAGAAGAAGCTGAGGTCACTGGGAGGTCTCACTCCACAGAAGAAGATCATGCTGATATCTTAAGGAACAGGGTATGCCAGCCAGAGGGGCGCAAGCACATGCTTTCTGGGGGCTGCCCGGCAACTAAGTTTTTTGGACCTGCGGAATGCTGCGCGCCCCCGGCTTCCACAAGCGACCTTCAACCTGGTAAATCGACCTCCAGCTTTATACCTTTAAGCCTTGTATTATTGTTGTTATATTGTACTCTGACTGTAACTCTTGATGTATTGTGATTGTATATTTCTTGTAATTATCTAGTGCGCCCTTAAGGCAATTAAATCATAAATTAATTTTGGGCTGATCCTTTTACTCTGATTGCGAATCTTAGAATACCCAGTGTGGGTAACAGGGCAGTCTCCCCGGCGGCCATTTGCTCTAGGTGCAGTTCCTTTACTGACCTGAGAGACAAAGGGGGCGCCGGAGAGCTGGGCCTGTGTAGTGACGTCACGGATTGGTGACGTGGGAGGAAAGGGGTAACCCTTCACAGTGGTGGCAGCGTATGTGGGATCAGAGTAATAGTGTGCGTGGGACCCCTACTCCCAGACACTAAAGACTACCAGCGGTAACTTTCACTGCTGGGGTCTTAAGGTCAGCCCAGCACTAGACGGTCAGAGTGTAGATATAATAAGTTGTGTGCAAGGTCAGGGTTACAGCTGTGTCAGTAACCAGAGGTTCCAAAGATGGCGTAAGGCACCAGGAGTGCAGTGAGGGCGCAGGCCAGTGCTATGGCCTATGAGGAGGTGGTGGTGGACGGTACTGTTCCAGGCAAGGGGGAGTTCAGCCAGGACTCCCCAAGGAGCCAGCCACCCGTGCTTAGTCCGGCAAGGGACTACCCACCACCTACCCGCACCAGCCTGTCCACATCAGAGGCCCTTGTTGCAGCGGCAGTGGCACATCTCGAGGCAGGTAATGAAGACGCCTATATGAGACTCATGGCAGCTGCAGAGAAAGCAGAGGAGCGAGAGCGGGCAGAACGCCGTGAGGCAGCGGAGCGGGCAGCGGCAGAGAGAGCAGCGGAGCGCCAGCACCGACTGGAGATGGCTCAACGCGGGCTCCCGCTGGACGCCCCAGCACCACCAGAGTCCAGAGCTTCCAAAGTCCGGGCCGAGGACTTCCCTCTGCTTGAGAAGTATGGAGACCTGGATTCCTTCTTGCTGGCCTTTGAAAGGACCTGCCTTCAACACCATCTGGCCCCGGATCAGTGGGCAAGATATCTGACCCCCGTTTGAGGGGTAAGTCCCTGGAAGTTTTGGGGGACTTACCTGCCGGGGCGGAGCAGGACTACAGCAGCATCAAGCGGGACCTGATCCAGCACTACAACCTCACCCCAGAGTCTTACCGCAAGAAGTTCCGGAGCCTGCAGCGGGGCCCAAAGGACACCTGGACCGACCACATGCGGGCGTTGCTGAGAGCTGCAGAGCACTGGACCTCGGGTCTAGCGCTCACCACCCACCAGGAGGTCCAGGAACTGTTCGTCACGGAGCAGTTCTTGTGGAACTGCCCAGAGGACCTCCAGCAGTTCCTCCGTGACCGGAAACCGAAGGGGGCTTCTGCTACAGCCGCCCTGGCAGACGAGTATGCCAATAACAGGGCACCTGAGCCGAAGAAGCCTGCCAGCAGCACCTGGAGAGGGGGTAAGCCCAATCCTGCCCCTGTTTCCCCAGCCCCCAGAGTGCAAGGGGTGTACCCCCCTGCTGCCCTCTCCAGGTCAGGCGCAGAACCCAGACGTTGTCATCACTGCAACCAGCTGGGACACTTCAAGACTGCATGTCCCCAGCGTCTTAAGCCCCCATCCCTGTCCCCGGAACCGTCCACTGTATTATGTGTGGGAGGGGGTGGTGGGAGGTCCCTGGACAATTACCAACCCGTCACTATCGGCCGATCAGCGGTCATGGGACTGCGGGACACAGGCGCTGAACGAACCCTGGTACGTCCTGAGGTGGTGTCCCCTCAAGACTTGGTGCCGGGGAGAACCCTTTCCGTGTCCGGAATTGGAGGCGTGGAACCGGCGCTGCCTGTTGCAAAGGTGTTTTTGGACTGGGGCGCCGGGAGGGGAGTGCGGGAGGTGGGAGTAACGCCAAATATTCCTGCTAATGTGTTACTGGGGACCAATTTGGGGCGACTAGTGTCTCAGTATGTGGCCACTGAACCCCCAAGTTCGGCTCCCCAAGAATGTCATGACTCTACTGTGAATGTTGATGTGTTGAATGTGCCTCCAACAGTGGGGGAGGGAGTGAAACCTGAGGGTACTCCATGCACTGACACCACACACACGGGGCTCACAGTGAGGACAGGTGAGGAGACTGGAGGGGAGAGCTCAGAGGTGGAGGGAGGGGCTGCTACGGGCAGTGTAGGGCCCCTAAGTGAATCCAGCCTGCTGAGTCTAGGGCCCCTGCAGGAAGAGGAACAGGCCATGGGGGGAGGAGGCGTCCCGGGAGAGGAGCCACCAGGTAAGACCCCAGGGCAGGAGTTCCACACATCCGGGATGTCAGGAGGGCAGGGAAGTCTGCCTGATCCGGCGACTTGGTCAGGTGCTACCCGTGGGCACAGCGGTCGTGGCCGCTGTCACCCGGAGTGGGAGCGCCGGAGCCCAAGGAGCCTTGCAGAGGTCCGACGGCTTCCCCCTCTCTGACCAAGTGGCTGCCGAGTCAGACAGCGGCCAGGAGACAGATCCCGGGGAGCTGACAGCGGATGTGGCGGTGTCGTCCATTCTCGCCACATCGAGTCAGGGATTTCAGGCAGCGTTGGAAGCCGACGCTAGCCTGAAAGCTCTCAAGGAGCAGGCGGCACAGCCTCCTGGGGAGTCAGACCGCGAGCGGGTGGTCTGGGACCAGGGACGGCTGTACCGGGTTTTGGTCCAGCAGGGCTCACCGGAGGCGTGGCCCAGGGACCGACAGAGGCAGCCTCAGAGAGAGAAGGAGGAGGGGGCAGAGACAGCCTCAGGGAGAGAGAGGAGGGAGCCGAGACAGCCTCAGAGAGAGACGGAGGAGGAGGGGGCAGAGACAGCCTCAGGGAGAGAGAGGAGGGGGCAGAGACAGCCTCAGAGAGAGACAGAGGAGGAAGGGGCAGAGACAGCCTCAGAGAGAGAGAGGAGGGGGCTGAGATAGCCTCAGAGAGAGAGGTGAGGGGGCAGAGACAGCCTCAGAGAGAGAGAGGAGGGGGCGGAGACAGCCTCAGAGAGAGACAGAGGAGGAGGCGGAGACCGCCTCAGGAAGAGAGGGGAGGAGGCAGAGACGGACTCAGAGAGAGAAGGAGGAGGGGGCAGAGACAGCCTCAGAGAGAGACGGAGGAGGAGGCGGAGATCGCCTCAGAAAGAGAGGGGAGGAGGCAGAGACAGCCTCAGAGAGAGAAGGAGGAGGGGGCAGAGACAGCCTCGGAGAGAGAGAGGAGGGGGCGGAGACAGCCTCAGCGAGAGAGAGGAGGAGGCCGAGACAGCCTCAGAGAGAGACAGGGGAGGAGGCAGAGACAGCCTCAGAGAGAGAGAGGAGGAGGCCGAGACAGCCTCAGAGAGAGAGAGAGGAGCAACAGAGTCAGCCTCAGAGAGGAGGAGGCGGAGACAGGCTCAGGGAGAGAGAGGCAGCGATCATGGTAATGCTGATGGGTTGTCCCAGCAAAGAGAAGGCGTGGAAGGGCGCATGGGGGAACACAGGAATGTGATGCCCCCTAGCGCCATCTAAAGCAGGGAGGTGTGATGAGGGAACAGCCGCCATCTTTGGACGGGCATACTAACACAGATTGGCGTGACTCCATTTTGTCTCCTGGTCAGGTCTGCAGAGAGGAGCGCTCCTGGCCCCCACCTTTTCTAATGAATAAAGTTCCTATTAGTAGGCTAACGGGCTGAGCTCAGTGTAAACTGTAGACGGTATTTCAAAGCTCAATGAGGAAACCACGCCAGCAGGGGGCTTGGAAATGCTTGGGGGCTTAATTAAAACACGCATGCCAAGTGGCCACTGGATACACATCTATTATGGCAGCCCAGTCGAACCGTCGCCAACATGGAATTGTGAATTATGGACGCATCGTCCGAGGTACAGGCTCATAAAAAAATATTCTCCTTGCCCTAAAGAAATTGTGCATCTAACAGTGCGACTCCCGTGGCGGTGGGAGGTCTGAAACCCGAGATATAGGGATCAGCCTCCCACAGGGACCGAATGGGTCCAGGTTTGATCCCAGTACGACCGGCAGAACAAACCACAGGCGCTGGTACTGCCCGTGTGCTGATCCGCTCATCCTGAGGGAAGTTATCCCATTTATTAGATATTGGAATAAATCTTGCAGGGAGGCAGAGGGGGTGGAGATTGCTAAGCCCACCCAGCTGCAGGCAGGGGGGCTCAGCCAGGTTTAAGAAGAAGCTGAGGTCACTGGGAGGTCTCACTCCACAGAAGAAGATCATGCTGATATCTTAAGGAACAGGGTATGCCAGCCAGAGGGGCGCAAGCACATGCTTTCTGGGGGCTGCCCGGCAACTAAGTTTTTTGGACCTGCGGAATGCTGCGCGCCCCCGGCTTCCACAAGCGACCTTCAACCTGGTAAATCGACCTCCAGCTTTATACCTTTAAGCCTTGTATTATTGTTGTTATATTGTACTCTGACTGTAACTCTTGATGTATTGTGATTGTATATTTCTTGTAATTATCTAGTGCGCCCTTAAGGCAATTAAATCATAAATTAATTTTGGGCTGATCCTTTTACTCTGATTGCGAATCTTAGAATACCCAGTGTGGGTAACAGGGCAGTCTCCCCGGCGGCCATTTGCTCTAGGTGCAGTTCCTTTACTGACCTGAGAGACAAAGGGGGCGCCGGAGAGCTGGGCCTGTGTAGTGACGTCACGGATTGGTGACGTGGGAGGAAGGGGTAATTCTTCACACTGCAGATCGCACATTTTGCTGTTTTCTTGGCCGGGTTTCTCTGGGCAGACTTGTGTCCCTAAAATAAAGGGAGAGTGGAGTCGGGAGTTAAAATAGGCCCCTATTACCCTGGGCACGGACCCACCCAGCAACCTACTTACAGGAGCTGGGGCAGCGCTGGGCTCTACAGATGTAGGGCAGGAAGCACCATCCATACTGAAGGGATCAGTCTTACATGGAAGTGTCTTCAGGCTGGTTTATATAGCCATAAACAAAGCCCCCAGCGCAGGTGAAAACATAGTCCCCTCCTCATCCTCGGGTCCTAAGCAGGCCTCCACATGGGCAGCGCGCTGTCTGCGGTGTCCGCAGGCCCTGGAGGCCGGAACAAGGCCACACCAAGAAGTGTGTGCGTTCCACAGGGTGGAACGCAGAAACCGGAAGTGACGCACGCGCGACCGCCGACGTCCCTTCCGGGACGCCGAGCCGCAGGAGGATGAAGAACATGGCGGTGAGCTCAGGAGGACACCGCCGGGGATCACTGGCCCGCTTTACCTCGATGAGGCGCGAGTTGGCCAGGACAGGTCCCGAGTCCAGAGGAGACGGGAGCAGCGCAACATGCGGAGGAAGGCAGAGCCCACGACCACCACTGCCCGGCTAAAGCGCAGGTATGCTACGATCACCGGCCATGCAGCATAGAAAAACTTCTCCATGCCCCATGGGGGACAGGAAAGACACTGACGATCTGGAGGTAGGAGGGACCTTTTAACCTCTTTGTGCTTCCTGTCCCCCATTAGGGAATGGAGACATCCTCCTATACGGTCGTGGAAGGTGACTAGAGAAAGCAGCAACACTTCCGTTATGTGGAACCCGTGGAAGCGTGTTTAACGCGAAACGGCGGTCATCTTTTTACTTGCACTGTCCCTGCTCTGATTACCTTGTCCATGAACACATATTGGAAATAAAGGACTAAGGTTTCTTCGTCACATAACAGAAGTGTTGCTGCTTTCGTCTTCATTTGGATTTATCTACATGTTTATTCCTGGCAAGCACCCTCCACCAAGTGACTCCACTCCCACAATGTGCCAATGATTCAGAGTGTATCCCTCCATAACAGTAAGTAACTCAGTACAATTAAATCTCAGTGCCATTCATTTTTTCTTCTATTTGGACTTATAAGTTGGAATAAGACAGATAAGGCGGATATCTGGCCCTTGAGCAAGCTGAGTGATAGGCCTGAGTCCAGACCGGTCTGTAGGAACTCTAAAATGGTTGGAATAGAGAAGACGAGGGGAAGACATCGACGAGCCTTACACCAAGCAAAAAAGGTCATCGAGGTACAGTGATAAATGCATACCGATGGAGGCTTACGAGCACTTATCATTGTGGACGCGACCTGTTGTGAAAACCCAGCCTGGGTCAGAATCCAGGATACAACGGCCAAGCCGTTAAACACAGTGCCGCCGAGTTCTGGTGTTAAATAGGCCCCTGGGAGAGCAGATCTGGACAATCTGGCAGTCGCCAGGGTACGTCTGTGACGAGGCAAACAAACTCCGCGAACAACGCCCGGCGTGGCCAATCCAGAGCGAACAGGTTCACTGGAACCCTTTCCGCCTTGATCTTCCTGATGACTCTCGCAAGAAGCGTCAGCAGGAGAAATATGTACGGAAGATGGAACTGGCGCCACGGAAGACCAGAGCATCCCACTCCTATGGCTTTTGGATCATGATAGAGAGCTATGAATCTGGAGACTTTAGCTATGAAACTGGAGACTCAGTCTGGATGCCATCAGATCCTCATCCGGGGTCACCCAACGAAGACAGATCTGTTGGAAAACGTCCGGATAAAGTTCCCACTCCCCCGAGGCGAGACCCTGATGGCTGAGGAAGTCTGTTGCCCAGTTTTCCACGCCTGGTTTGTGCACTGCTGAGATTACCGTGCATCTGTGCGAAAGTAACCACTTCCATTGCTGCCACCATTTTCCCCAGTACCCTCATCGCAAAGTGGATGGAAAGAAGGGATGACTGAGAAAGTGCATGGGCTCCTTGCTAAAGGGCTAGGACCTTGCCTCGAGGGAGAATTACCAACCCCCGAGGCGTCCAGGGTCATGCCTAAAAAGGATATCTGCTGGGCTGGAACAGGGGAAGACTTGGCTAAGTTTATCAGCCATCCCAGACGAGAAAGAGTATCGCAAGTGAGACGAAAGGACACCGCGCAGTCATGGCAGCACGGACCCTTGACTAGGAGGTCGTCCAGGTAGGGCAGGGCAACCACGCCCCGAGAGTGCAAAATGGACATGACGGCCGCCATGACCTTTGTGAACACCCTAGCAGCGGTAGCGAGGCCGAAGGGCAAGGCCGTAAATTGAAAATGCTGTTCGCGAATGGGGAAACGCAGGAATGTTTGGAGGGGGTGGGGGAAAATCTGATGTGTAGGTAAGCATCTACACGTGCTGCGCCGATTCTTTGGAATGCACTACCTAGGTTAATACAATTAATCCCCAATCCTCACAGTTTTAAGTGTGCCCTAAAAACTCATTTGTTCAGATTGGCCTACCGCCTCAACGCATTAACCTAACTATCCCTGTGTGGCCCATTTAAAAACAAACAAAAAAAAAACAAAAAAACAATTGGGTTCCTCGCATCATGTTCTCATACACTTTATGCAGTTAATAGCCCCCAGTTAACTGGTTCATGCAGATTTACATGAACACCTGAGCCTTACACTATGGCTGGTCCGACTAACTAAAGCAATTGTTACCATCCACCTCTCGTGTCTCTCCTTTTCCTCATAGTTTGTAAGCTTGCGAGCAGGGCCCCCATTCCTCTTGGTATCTGTTTTGAACTTATGCTGTGTTTTTTGTTATGCTGTAATGTCTATTGTCTGTACAAGTCCCCTCTATAATTTGTAAAGCGCTGCGGAATACGTTGGCGCTATATAAATAAAATTATTATTATTATTATTAAGCTCTAATATCGATGGATGCTAGAAACTCCCCTTTTTCTATTGAGGTAATGACAATGCCGAGACTCCATGTGGAAATGATGGACCTTGACAAACCTGTTTAGAAGTTTAAGGTCTAGTATGGGTCTCACTTTTCTGTCCTTTTTTGGGATAACAAATAGGTTGGAGTAGAATCCCTCGAAAATTTCGTTTTCCGGAGCCGGGACAATGACGCCATTGCGGCGCAAAGAATCTATGGCCCAGGAAAGAGCTTTTGCCCTTGCCCTAGACGCTGGAAGCCGGGAAGGAAAGAAACGAGCTGGGGGACGCGAAGAAAAATAGGGATTTTTGTGTACTCACCGCAAAATCCTTTTCTACGAGCCATTCATTGGGGGACACAGACCGTGGGTGTATGCTGCTGCCAATAGGAGGCTGACACTAAGTGATACAAAAAAAAAAGTTAGCTCCTCCCCTGCAGTATACATGTTCCTGCCGGCTCTCAACTAACCAGTCCGGTGCAAAAGCAGTAGGAGCTGTGTCCCCCAATGATTGGCTCGGAGAAAAGGATTTTACGGTGAGTACACAAAAATCCCTATTTCTCCTTCGCCTCATTGGGGGACACAGACCATGGTGGGTACAACATCAGGTCAAGCCCTGTGTAACCGCTACTTACAAGAGCGCCACCGCGGACTGCAGAGTCGGCCTGCCCAGACTCACATCTGCAGAAGTCTGGGAATTATAGTGCTTAAAGACTGCATGTGGACTGGACGAACCCACAAACTTGCAGGTGTGCTTTACCAACGCCTGGTACCTAGAGCCCAAGAAACCTTGATCGACAGAGTGGAGTGGAGTTAGGTTGACGTCTAACCCGGAAGGACTCCTGGATGGTGTAACGAATCCACCAGGCTAACATGGCCGATAAAATGGCTAAACCCTTCCTGTAACCATTAGGAAGCCTTACTCTGACTGTCAGGAAACCCAAATAAGGAGTCCAACCTTCGGAAGGACACCGTGCACGATACGTACCTACTCAGAGCACTCACTTTGTCCAGAATATGGAGAACCCATCCCGTTTTGTGGACTGGTGCTGAAAGAAATGAGGGAAGAACAATGCTCTTGTAACATTGAGAATACAATACCACCATGGTAACAAGGGACGGGGATGGCCTGAGAACAACCCTGCCTTGATGGTAATAAGGAAAACAAATCTGAAGGAACAGAGCGTCTAGCTCCGAAGACTTGTCAGGATGAAGAGATCGCAGAGAAAAAGGGGGCAACCTTCCCTGATAGTAAGGTCTGTCCGGATGAAAAGGAGTCTACGGTAAGACTCCCATTACCTTTTTTTTTTTCCTGGCATACGCAGTTTGCGCTGCCCTTCGAACTTACAGCGCAGGCGTCGGGACGTTCGGGAAGGAAATTGAGGTGGCGCCCAGAGGCCCTGAGATGGCAGGGACACCAACTAAAAGCCACCTTGACAGAATGCAGCATTAGTGCAGCACAGGGTGGCTCATTCAGTTAAAAATGCTGGGGGGGGGGGGCATCTTTAAGGTAAAAAGCCACCATGACCCTTGCGAACACTCAGGGTGCGGTAGCAAGGCCGAAGGACAAGATCGTGACTTGAAAATCCTGTTTGCGAATGGAAAAGCGAAGGAATTTTTGAAGAGGGGAAAATAGGAATGTGAAGGTAAGCATCCTGAATGTTGGTGGATGCCAGAAACTCCACCCTTTTTCCGTTGAAGTAATGGCTGAGCGGAGGAACTCCATCCGAAGGAGGACCTTTGTCCAGCTTAGTAAAAGTTTGAGGTCCAGGATCGGTCTTACTTTTCGGTCCCCCTTTTTGAAACCAAGATCCCTTAGATCTAGACTGTCCTGGACAAGTCTTCCACTGCTGGTTGGGTCTATAGGAAACATGGGATCCTAGGGAGTGATGTCAGAGGCTTTTTGAAAGAAGAGTACGCTTCCATACTCTGAGCTATAATGCCCTTCTGGGTGTAATGGCATTTGCTGTTGACAGCGCCGCGCAACTAGCTGCATTTAGATGCAATTAGATGCATCTGCATTCTCTCCTCCGTCCCCCAGCATCTCCTCCCTCCCCACTTATCTCCGCTGAAGACTTTGCCTCATTTTTTGATAATGTGTGCAAACTGTAAAGCGCTGCGGAATATGTTAGCGCTATATAAAAATAAAGATTATTATATTATTATTTTTCAAGTAGAAGATTGATAACATCAGAGACAGTTTTGGTCAACAACCCCAAGAGCCCTTCCTCCCGACTTCCCAGCCCTCCACCTCCAAAACCAACTTCTCCACCATTACAGAAAATCAACTCTCCACTCTACTCTCAAGATCGCATCTCACCACCTGTGCACTTGACACGCTCCCATCCCACCTCATCCAAAACCTCGTCACAGTCTTCATCCCAACCCTAACCCATCTCTTCAACCTATCACTAACAACTGGTGTTTTCCCCTCAAGCTTTAAACATGCCTCAATCACACCTATCCTCAAAAAGCCCTCTCTTGACCCATCCTCTGTATCTAGCTATCGCCCTATATCACTTCTCCCTTATGCCTTCAAACTACTGGAACAACACGTTTACCTTGAACTGTCCTCCCATCTCTCTTCTTCCTCCCTCTTTGACCGCTTACAATCTGGCTTCCGGTCACACCATTCCACTGAAACTGCCCTAACTAAGGTCACCAATGACCTCTTAACCGCCAAGAGCAAGCAACACTATTCTGTCCTCCTCCTCGACCTGTCGGCTGCCTTTGACACAGTGGACCATTCCCTATTATTACAGACCCTCTCATCCCTTGGCATCACAGACTTGGCCCTATCCTGGATTTCATCACACCTAACAGACCGGACATTCAGCGTCTCCCACTCACACACCACCTCCTCACCTCGCCCCCTAGTCCCACAAGGTTCAGTCCTTGGGCCCCTGCTCTTCTCCATTTACACCTTTGGCCTGGGACAGCTCATAGAATATCATGGCTTTCAGTATCATCTCTATGCTGATGACACACAGATCTACATCTCTGGACCAGATATCACTTCCCTACTAACCAGAATCCCTCAATGTCTGTCCACTATTTCATCCTTCTTCTCCACTAGATGTCTGAAACTTAACATGGACAAAACAGAATTCAACATCTTTCCCCCATCTCACATGATCCCCCGAGCGGGTGCCCACTCTCCCCAGTCCCACAAGCTCGCTGCCTTGGGGTAATCCTTGACGCTGATCTCTCCTTCAAACCACATATCCAAGCCCTTTGCACTTCCTGCCGACTTCAACTCAAAAATATTTCACGAATCCGTTCATTCCTCAACCAAGCATCTGCAAAAACCCTAGTCCATGCCCTCATCATCTCTCGCCTTGACTACTGCAACCTCCTGCTCTGTGGCCTCCCCTCTAACCCTCTCGCACCCCTCCAATCTATTCTAAACTCTGCTGCCCGACTAATCCACCTGTCCCCCCGCTATTCCCCGGCCTCCCCCCTCTATCAATCCCTTCATTGGCTCCCCATTGCCCAGAGACTCCAGTACAAAACCCTAACCATGACGTACAAAGCCATCCACAACCTGTCTCCTCCATACATCTGTGACCTCGTCTCCCGGTACTTACCTACACACAACCGCCTATCCTCACAAGATCTCCTTCTCTACTCCCCTCTTATCTCCTCTTCCCACAATCGTATACAAGATTTCTCTCGCGTATCACCCCTACTCTGGAACCCTCTACCACAACACATCAGACTCTCGCCTACCATCGAAACCTTCAAAAAAAACCTGAAGACCCACCTCTTCCGACAAGCCTACAACCTACAGTAACCACCGATCGACCAAACCGCTGCATGACCAGCTCTATCCTCACCTACTGTATTCTCACCCATCCCTTGCAGATTGTGAGCCTTCGCGGGCAGGGTCCTCACTCCTCCTGTACCAGTTATGACTTGTATTTTTAAAGATTATTGTACTTGTTTTTATTATGTATACCCTTCCTCACATGTACAGCGCCATGGAATAAATGGCGCAATAATAATAATAATAATAATAATAATAATCTGAGAGGCGTGAACCAGCTAGTCTCCCGCTCAAGAAATTTGATTGACCAGCTGTACTGTCTTCAGGAAAAGGTTACTGATGTGAATCAAAGTAGTTAAGGTCTCTGGCTCTAGCAACCCATGCAGTGGCTAAGGAGGGGTAGAGCACTCAACCCAAGGCTGCAAGATGGAATGAACCAGATTTGCTATCGGACAGTCCGTTGTAATTTTAACTGATGACCCATCGGGTAGGAATACTGGTAGACAAACCACAGGAGATTCTACCCAGTTATTATGCCAAGTGGCAGAATGCGCGGCTGCATCCAGAAGGTCAGGAAAAGCAGTCTCTTGCTACCTCCGCTCTCTTTTGACAGTGCGGAGTTAAAATGATGAACCCTCGATCCACCACCCTCTTAACAGGGAAGTGGAGAGGGATCGTCCACCTTCTTACATCATCTGCTAAAAAGTGGAGATGCAGAGAGGGGTGCTCGGACGCCAAAAAAGGGTGCCACTGTACATCCACAGAGTTCAGGTCACCGGGTGTACAGGGCTGGTTCCGGTGTTAGGCCTGGCTGCAGAAGAGTATACATGGAGGCGACACTCCATGTGCTCGTCTATTGATGGTGTGGGGAGATCGGTGCCCTTTAAAAGGAACCGTCGCCCCTAAGAATCAGACCAGGCATGGCATCCCACGTCGTGGGGGGGTATACGTGGAGGGGACACCCCACGTGTTAGCATATTGGCCTAAAAAAGGATACTGCGCCTGCAGAGGCTTCTGTCCAAACGAATCGCTTATCCGGACGCTCCCTGTCCGGGTGAATGACAAATGCTCTGAGAGGGAGTTTAGTCTCCTTATGAGGGACACTGCGTGATCTAGAGTAGAACCGTAGCCCTCATCAATCTACAGAGATTGGTTGATTATATAAATAGGCGAATCCATCCTTTTCTGAAGCTCTGGCAAGTCCAGATCCAAGGCAGTATCCGGATCCATATCAGATTCTTGTTCTCAGCAAATCATTGGTGAGGGAGATCAGGAAATAAGGATTTTTGTGTACTCACAGTAAAATCCTTTTCTCCGAGCCATTCATTGGGGGACACAGACCATGGGTGTATGCTGCTGCCACTAGGAGGCTGACACTTAGGCTATGTGCACACGTTCAGGAATTCATGCAGAAAATTCCTGAGAATTCCGGACATTTTCTGCATGAAATCCGCAAGAAAACCGCATGCGTTTTTGCCGCGATTTTGCCGCGTTTTTTTCCGGACACTTCCCAATGCATTTTGGAGTGGGAAATCCGCAAAAAAAAAACCGCAAAAAGATAGAGCATGTCCGGATTTTGTGCGGTATGCGTTTTTTATGCGGAAAAAAACGCATCATGTGCACAAAACATGCGGAATTCATTCTAAATGATGGGATGCTTATTGTATGCGGTTTTATAGCGTTTTTAACGGGAAAAACCGCGAAAAAACCGCAACGTGTGAACACAGCCTAAGTGATACAAAGAAAGTTAGCTCCTCCCCTGCAGTATACACCCTCCTGCTGGCTCTCACCTAACCAGTACGGTGCAAAAGCAGTAGGATATCAATAACATATGAGCATATAGCACGACATATTATATATGTGAGTATAGTATGTCAAATTATAAAACAAACACAAGCCAATAACAGGGTGAGAGCTGTGTCCCCCAATGAATGGCTCGGAGAAAAGGATTTTACGGTGAGTACACAAAAATCCCTATTTCTCCTTCGCCTCATTGGGGGACACAGACCGTGGGACATCCCAAAGCAGTCCCTGGGCGGGAACAACATCCGATCAGACCTTGTGTAACGGTACTTACAAGTGCGCCACCGCAGCCTGCAGACTCACGTCTGCGGAAGTCTGGGAATTATGGTGCTTCAAGGGTGCATGCGGACTGGAGGAACCCGCAAAGTTGACAGACACGCTTTGCTGACGTCTAGTGTCTAGGACCTAAGGAACCCCGATCGATCAAGTGGAGTGAAAATAGGCTTACGTCTAACACGGAAGGACTTCTGGATGTGTAAAGAATCCACCAGACCAACATTGCCGAAGACACGGTTAAGCCCTTCCTGAAAAAAAAAAAAACGCCAGGAAGCCCATATGAGCTGCCCGTCTGTCCTCATACGCAGACGCCCTGCCTGTATTATGAATAAATGAGAAGACACTGCGGGGCTGGGATTCACAGGCAGGGTGTCCGCACCGGCGCAGTCAGCTGGACTGCATATGAGGACAGACAGGCAGCGCTCACTGCGCCTGTCCAAGGCAGGAGAAAAGAGCGCAGGCGCTGGCTCATTTCAAAACAGCGGTGAGGAGACGGCGCCCGGCGCAAAGAAGATTTGAGTGACGGCTGTGTGGCGTCTGCAGCAGGGGGGAAATGCCTGCCTCCTTGACTGAAGAAAAGGTATTTAGGACAAATTACAAAACTGATTATTTCGGCAGTTACAGCACCCAGAACTAAAAGAGCCACCTTGTCAGAATGCAGCATTACTGCTGCACAAGGTGGCTCTTTTAGTTAAAAACGCAGGTTCCCTTTAAGGGGTCTCTGCACGTGGTCCTCCAGTACTGAGCTAGTGGTAATGAATATCTTTGTCTGAATTGTCTGTGTGTCTTGTTGGGGAGGCTGCCCTGCACTATTAAAGCATTTATACATGCACTGTTTGCACTTTTTAAATGTGTTTCTTATATACTTTTGATATATTACTTTGGCAATAAGAAGACTAGTGCCTGGCAGATTTTTACAACACAGAGAAAGAATTTATTTAGAGGTCCAGGTGGGAATTGTTTAGACATAGGTGCCTATGGGATACCATTCCATTGTTTATTGCTAAATAATGGTTTAGTATATACCATAACTAATTGTAGTTCTTAGTGTAATTAGTTCACCTATATGAATTGAAAAGAAATATACTTACCTTTCTTTCTCTATTGGACATTTCCCTCTGTTCTGCATAAGCCGATTTATAAATGCATTCCCCTCTCACCGTGTAATTCTATTATAAAAACATTTTTTTTTATGGGAATACCCTCTGAAGTTTTTACATATGTGACTTAGTAACATAGTATTATTTATATATTAAAGAATGTACTGTTTAATGAATTGAAACTACCTGAATACCAGAGTGTACGTGTTATCTCATCATGTGCTACCTTGTAACCCTTGTGATTTTATAAATTATTGTACTGATAGAGAATTACGTATTAAGAGTTATCCAGTTTTTTGTGATAGGATGAGATTATATAATTGTAGGCATTTAGCCCAGGAGAGGGTCCCAACAGAGGGGGTATGCCTTGTCGATGGCTGATTGGCCAATTCACATGAGCCCATTCATGCATTAAGTACCTTGATTTTTTAGGTTATTTTACAAGGCAGTAATGCAATTCTAATTTTGTTTCTTCAATGTTTAAATAATAGTACAGCTTTAATTTACTTGCTGCAAAGCCTTAAAATCATAATTTACAGTTTTTGTCCTCTCACCTCATGAACCCGATTCCAGCAGTCTGTCTCTGGGCGGTTCTGGTTCAGTTTGATCTGATTCAGGCTGGGTTTCTGATGTAAGCTGCCTGCGTTCTCCTTTGCCCAGTCATCCACCAGTTTATGCAGATCATCAGTGAACAGGCTCTTCTTCTCAGAGACCGAATGCTGGCAGGCGTCAGAGTTACTCTCACTGCATTGCTGATCTGAATTTAAAAAAAAAAAAAAAAAAAAAAAAACACGCAAAAATACAATAGGTGAGAAGACATCATGAACTGTGTCCCATTACCCAGCTATACTGAGATCAAATGCCTAAGGGTATGTGTCCACTGTCCGGATTGACGGTGCTTTGGACGGAGCGCCGCCCCCTTCTCTATGCGCGGTGATTCCACACCCTATACATAGGACCCTGTTATCTACCCTGTGGCGACAGAGCGTCGCCACAAGGTAAACAGACATGCTGCATTCTAAAAAGACGGGTCGCATGTCTGGAATCGCAGGGCTGCTGGATGCGTGTTCGCAAGCACAGTGGAGACGGGATTTCATAAAATCCCCTCCACTATGCTGTAAAATCTGAACGCTGCGTGTTGAACGCTGCGGTTTTACACAGCGTTCAATCCGCAGCTAATCTGGATGTAGTCCTGCCCGTGGACACATACCCTAAAATATATAGATGCAGTATATGAATACAGGGCAGCCATGTTCACTAGTGTGTGCCAAGGTAAATTACAAAGCTTTAGTACTTGGGGTAGCATTCAGAGAGTCTTTCAATGAATTACATTTTACCTGAATGTCCAATCCCGTTATCCATGTGGCTCAGAGACTGTGGTCTGCTACGCTGCTTACTTTTCAGAGACCTGGGCCGACGTGGGGACACTTGTTGGGAAGAGGTGTCAGAGGACTGCATTTTGGTCTCCCTCAAAGAGCGCAAGCGGGCATATACATCTTGTAGCTCTCGGTTCTGCTGGGCCTGTAAGCTCACCACCTCCTGAATGTGCCTATGCAACAAAATTACAAAGCATTTAATATCCTGTAATAACAGGGAAAAAAAATATGTTCATTACATGTCTTTACATAAAAAAATGTGTAATCTTGCACAAATGTTAAAAGGTGAATGCGGAGAACATCAGCATACACTTACTTTTCCCGAAGTTTCTGCAGTTCCACCTTTAAGTCCTCATCCTCTAGTTCTGATTCATCATCGCTGCTCATGGGAGAAGACAGAGAGTAAAGAAGGGAGTTCTGCTTTTGGGTGAAGGCTTTTTCTCCTAGACAATTGTGTCCAGACTCCCGAGCTCTGAAATCTTTGTCTTTACCAGGGGCTGCAGACATTTCAGAGTCACTACTAGGCTGCTTTGTAAAGCTGCTTTGCTTTTTGACATCTTTAATCCAAGGTGAAAAACCCGAAGGGGCGCTACTGCCTGTGGCGGAGGTTTCTTCCAGTTCCCGATCAGGGGTGAGAGAAGAAGCGTCTGTCTCACAAGCTGTGCTGGCAGACTGTGGAGCTTCCTCGGCTCGAGTAGCGGCAGACCCTGTCTCTTCTGCCGAGATGGTTTTCTCGGATTGCAGGGAGGTGGAAGGAATACTGGGCGATTCGGCAGTGATGGATTGCTCTTGTTGTGGAACTGTGACCACCTGCAGATAAGAAAAGGATAAAGCCCAAAGGTAAAAGACCGGAAGCAGCCAAACATACACTACCGTTCAAAAGTTTAGGGTCACTTAGAAATTTCCTTATTTTTTAAAGAAAAGCACAGTTTTTTCCAATGAAGCTAACATTAAATGATTCAGAAATACACTTTATACATTGTTAATGTGGTAAATGACTACTCTAGCTGCAAATGTCTGGATTGTAATGCAATATCTTCATAGGTGTATAGATTTCCAACAACCATCACTCCAGTGTTCTTATGGTACTTTGTGTTTGCTAACTGTGTAAGGCTAATGGATGGTTAGAATACCCTTGAAAACCCTTGTGCAAGTATGTTAGCACAGCTGAAAACAGTTTGGCTGATTAAAGAACCTATAAACCTGACTTTCCTTTGAGCTAGTTGAGAATCTGGAGCATTACATTTGTTGGTTCCATAAAATTCTCAAAATGGCCAGAAACAAAAAAAGAACTTTCATGTGAAACTCGACAGTCTATTCTAGTTCTTAGAAAAGAAGGCTATTCCATGAAATTGTTAAGAAACTGAAGATGTCCTACTCAAAAGACATTCATCAGAAACAGTTTTGGAGTACTGGAAGCCACGAAGAATATGTGTGGGCCCACAGGGGTGCCAACAACAGGCGGAGTCCGGGAGAGAAAAGCGCCTTGAAGAGTCTGGAAATACGGAGGTTGAGCGCTGCAGAAGGGCGAGATACTCGCAGTGGCGGTAGCGCTGTATCCTCAAAGGGCACCGGCGCCGTGCAGAAGGAGTCACGTTCTCCCGGGAGACTCCTTCTGCACGGCGCCGGTGCCCTTTGAGGATACAGCGCTACCGCCACTGCAAGTATCTCGCCCTTCTGCAGCGCTCAGCCTCCGTATTTCCAGACTCTTCAAGGCGCTTTTCTCTCCCGGACTCCGCCTGTTGTTGGCACCCCTGTGGGCCCACACATTCTTCGTGGCTTCCAGTACTCCAAAACTGTTTCTGATGAAGGTCTTTTGATTAGACCGAAAACGTTTAATTTTTGAACTGGATGCACTAAATAAACGAATTGTTCACTTCTGATCATGCATAAAGATCTCCTGAGTGCCAAGTAATTTATTGCTTATATTTGACGGGTTGGATACCTAACTTGCGCACCTCCAAGAAGCCAAGAGTGCCGTGCTTACTATTGCTACATGAAGATGTCCTACAACGGTGTGTACTACTCCCTTCAGAGGAGAGCACAAACAGGCTCTAACCAGAGTAGAAAGAGAAGTGGGAGGCCCTGCTGCACAACTGAGCAACAAGACTAGTACATTAGAGTCTGTAGTTTGAGAAATCGACGCCTCACAGGTCATCAACTGGCAGCTTCATTAAATAGTAAACTCAAAACACCAGTATCAACGTCTACAGTAAAGAGGCGAGACTGGGGTGCTGGCCTTCGGGGCAGAGTGGCAAAGAAAAAGCCATATCTGAGACTGGCTAATAAAAGGAAAAGATTAATATGGGCAAAAGAACACAGACATTGGACAGAGGAAGATTGGAAAAAAGTGTTATGGACAGACAAATCCAAGATTTAGGTGTTTGGATCACACAGAAGAACCTTTGTGAGACACAGAACAACTGAAAAGATGCTGGAAGAGTGTCTGACGCCATCTGTCAAGCATGGTGGAGGTAATGTGATGGCCTGGGGTTGCTTTGGTGCTGGTAAAGTGGGAGATTTGTACAAGGTAAAAGGGATATTGAATAAGGAAGGCTATCAGTCCATTTTCTGCAGCACCGTGCCATACCCTGTGGACAGCGCTTAATTGGAGCCAATTTCATCCTACAACAGAACAATGACCCAAAGCACATCTCCAAATTATGCAAGAACTATTTAGGGAAGAAGCAGCAGCTGGTATTCTATCTGTAATGGAGCGGCCAGTGCAGCTACCAGATCTCAACCCCAATGAGCTGTTGTGGGAGCAGCTTGGCCGTATGGTACAAGCAAAAAGTGCCCATCAAGCCAAACCAACTTTTGGGAGGGGATTCTGGAAGCATGGGGGGAAATTTCTCCAGATTACCTCAGCAAATTAACTGCTAGAATGCCAAAGTTCTGCAATGCTGGTATTGCTGCAAAGGGAGCATTCTTTGACGAAAGCAAAGTTTAAAGGAGAAAATTATTTCAAATAAAAAATCTCTTTTTCGAACCTTGTCAATGTCTGGACTAGATTTTCAATTCATTTGGTAACTCATTTGATTAATAAAAGTATGAGTTTTCATGGAAAACACAACATTGTCTGGGTACGTACGTATTTTTCCCCATGTAGTATAAATATGTATGTATAATACCTACATATGTATATCATTTTATTTATTTTTTATTTAAACAACCCAAACAAATCTCTAAATTTGACACGCACCTGAAAACGTCCACGTTTGAAGGCACTGGTTCCAGTTGAGGTTCCCTCAGACAAGGCACATTCAGCTAGTGCTTCCACTACCCTTTGCGTAGCATCTGATACTTCTCGTCTCGCACCATCATCATCAGCTATAACAGGAAAGAAAAAAGAAAAAACAAAAGAAAAAAATAAAACAATAAAGCTCAGAAGATTCTGCCAAATGCACAAGGTGTGAAGGCCGGATATCCTACTACCGAAGTGAAGGAGTGGGGCAAAAAGGAATACAACAGTACGTGCGGGCTCCAGCTAAAATACATATTGCCATGCTCAGGCAAAATACCAGTGGTTCACATGAAAGACATAAAGCGATGATAGTCCGATGCTCTTACAATGTGTCAGTACAGACACAGCTAGACAAACACAAAAAAAAGTGAAGGTGCTAGAAACGTGAGGGAACAATTCTGAGGATGAAAAAAAAATGAAAAAATAAAAAAATTTAACTCACTAAAAATAAATATATACGTACGGAAATAACCAAAAGGGATGTTCCTATGGTACGGGCCTAACTGTAAGCAACACTACCTTGGCGGACTCTTGACCTCTTGAATAAGCTGTTGGAATGCCGCAACCTGCATGCCCAGCTTTTTAATTTGCGAGCCCACGGTTTCTTGCTAATGGGGTTTTTGAGACTAGGACAAGTAAAGCTTAGGCCAAAATATCCACCTCCTGTCTGTAGATGCGCAGCTCCAGGGCCTATAGAGCGCTTGGTGCAGGCATGAGAAGAACTTGCAGGGTGCCAGGCATCTTCAGAGCTTTCCTGGAGAGGACAACATTAAAAAGGGAAAAGAAAAGATGAAAATATGAATTATACATGAAATAGTTGAAAGACCCTAAAAACTTATTTGTACACACTCACACGTATATTTACAGCATAGGTTTCGACCACCTGTCCAGCAGGTAAAGGTTGAAGGGACCCTGGAGAAAAGATGTTCTCAACATACACAGTGGTCAATGGTCTTTTTTGACCTAAAACCCCATTTTCGCTACAAACTATTTTCATTTTTGCAAATTCGCTTTCCTCCCGTTCTTCCAAGAGCGATAACTATTATTTTAACGTCTAGATAGGCCTATGAGGACGTGTTTGTTGAAGGACAAGTTAAAGTTTCAAATGACACCATTCTTTTTACTGAGCTAAATAAACTGAAAAACGGGGCGAAAAAAAATCCAAGTCTTGTGAAATGGTGGGAAAAAAATGCAATTTTACAGGTTTTGTTTTCACAGCGTTCATTGTGCAGTAAAATTGACCTGATATTTTGATTCTTCAGCTGGTACGAATATAGTGACACCAAACTTTTGTAGTTTTTTTTTTTTTTAAATATTTTTTTTAGTGTTTATCAAAAATTTTGACATTTGTATTAAAAATAAATTTGGTTTATGTCGCCATTTTCTGAGACCTGTACGTTTTTTAATGTTTCCACCGGTTGAGCTGTGTGAAGGCTTATCTTGTGCTTGGCGAGCAATTTACATTAGTATCGGTTTGGGGTCCTTACAATGTTTTGATTGGCAACCAAAACAGATCGATTCTGGCAGTTAAGATGTTTTTTTATTGGTAATTTTATATTTTAATAGATCGGACTTTGGTGGATGAGGCAACACAAAATATGCTTAATTTTATTCATTTCTGTAATGAGAAAAGGAAGCGATTCAATTGATTGTTTTTAGAAAATGTTACTTGAAACCTATATTTTTATTTTCTTAATTCGCCTGGAAGACTTGATCCTGCGATCATTTTGTTGCTTGCACTATATACCGTAATACCATGAAGCCCATGTTAAAGGCAGGTGCCACTTGAATAAACAGCGAGGAGCTCCTGAGCCCACACGTGTAGTGGAGGCAGGGAGGTTGTTTAGGGACAAGCCATAAAAAAAACTAAAAATAAATTACAAAAATAATTGAAACAAACTTCATATACAATACCCTGCAAAAACACAAGGACAACACACACCAATCATTACTGTAACACTCACACTGACCCAATTACCCGAATAGGAGAAGTGTAATACATCAAAAAGAACAACAGATGAGAACATCCACAAATCTGTCATACAGTAACACTATATGATTTAAAAAATAATAAAGACTGTATAAAAATGTAAAAATGCTAACACCCCCATCCCCCACCCCAAAAAAAAAAAAAAAAAAAAAAAAAACACATTTTACAGCAAAGTCTTCACTGTGTCTGGTTCTGAAGACTTAAAGTACCCAGGACTAGCAGAAAGATAACATGCTAGTTGCCTGCAGCCGCCACGAGAGGGAGCTGTGTTGTATACTAATTGCATACAGTAAACTCCACAGCTCCCTCTAGTGGCGGCTGCAGCATGTTCTCTTTTTGCAGAAGGGAGGAAAAGCTTTCCCAAAAGTAAAAACTGGACTAAGGAAATTGACAACTGTATAAAGTCAAATAAAGGAAGGTATAAAACACTAAAAGAGAATGACACCTTCAAACGTGCACTTCCGATAAATGACTTGGAGACATGAATTACTTACAGATGGCGTTAATTCACCGGGAAACGCAATGACGGTTTCAGCAGCTTGGACTTCCAGGGGATCGACAGGGTCTGTCTGGTCCGGAGTGGCCTGAGTACTGGAGGGATTCACGGCTTCAGGGGCGGGACAGGACAGGGTATCCTCAGCGGAAGATGAAAGGGGGGATTCTGTACTCTGGGTCTCCTTTTGGCTATCGGCATATGAGCTGGCAGAGCTGTCTTGGTATAGCAGGTTTCTCAATTTTTCATCAAGGGTTTTGATGCAGTTATCAGAATATTCTATTTTGGGGGGACCTTCGTTGTCGGATTCCTGGACTGAAGCAGAATGCACAAGTGACGCTTCAGAGACGGGGGTCTGGGGATAGTAAGGGGCTTCTGAAGGTCCCATACTGTCTGAATTTGTAAGACCAAGAGACATGCCTGTGGTGTTCTGTCCAGATGAGGGTTGGACAGCGGACTCTGCTGTGCAAATGCCACCATTTGCCACATGTGCCTCCTGGTCACTACCAACATGAATGGCGGGATGCTGAGCTTCTGTCACCACCGCTATATTGTTGCTATACACCTCGGCCTCTTTCTGTATGGGCACAGCGGCCGAGCTATTGTTATTGACAGTGGAGGACAGGATCTGATTACCATTTACCACACGGGTGGTCATCACTAAAGGCTCGGTTTCCTTGGAAGAAACATGGCCATCGGAGGATGTGGAGAGTAGAGGGTGTCCTGTCTGAAAGGAGCAGCTTTGCTTAGCACTAGAAAGGTCATCAGGAAGACTACGTCGTGTCTCATTATGGGGTCCTGGGGAGAGAAGAAAAAAAACAAAAAGGAAAAAATATTAATATCATACCAAGACAAGCCACACAAGGCTATAACTCGCTCTCTTAAAATGAGTTCTCAGGACTTGAAAATGGATTGCGTATTCTTAGGATAAGCAGCCAACATCGAATAGGCACGTGTCCACCTCCAAGGACCTAGCGATCAGCCGATTAAAGAAGCACTGTGGTCACATCGTTTATCTGACACAGGTCCGTACAGTTTGTAGAGGATATGCCTCATCAGAGGGCTATGTCAGGTCACACTAACCGGATATTGGATAGATTACAATCCAATATCAAATCTTAGGGAATCGGTCAGCAGATAATTGCTATGAGAGCAGCATAATGTAAGCACAGAGACCCGGATTACAGCAATGTGTCACTTACTAGGCTGTGTGTTGTTTCAAAACAATCAGTGTTTTATCAGCAGGAGATTATCATCACTACAGGACAAGTTGTCTTGTGTACGCTAGTCCTGCTGCTCTGTTTAACCTCGCCCCCACTGCTGATTGGCAGCTCTCTGTCCATTGACAGAAAGCTACCAAAGAGTGGTGTGGGCGGAGTTTCATATGAATCAGCATTTCAGCACTGCTAGATCTGCAGCAGAGAAAAGTAAGATTTTTGGTATTCACCGTACACAGACACCTGAACCACGAGGGAGTTAAGAACCAACCATGCCTCCAAACCGGACGGTAAGAAGGAGAGCCGTGCTAACAAGGAAAAAGACACTGGCAAAGTACTAGTAGACTTACAAAAATGAAAATAAGCCTTCCAAGTGCGATGACTGACTCGCAATGAGGACGGCCTCCGAGCTCTTTATAGTCTCTGGATGACTGACTGAGACAGACCTGATGCCCTTAAAATCACGGCTTCAACAGCCACTCCATTACATTTAGTGACCATAAATTCGGATAGAAGAAAGGTCCCTGTGACAGAAGGTTTGGGCGTTCTGGAAGAATTCATGGAACATCTGCCAGGAATTTGAGAACATCCGAATACCAGACTTTCCAAGGCCAGTCTGGAGCAATGATCTTCTTGAGAAGTCTGTGTAGAAGCGGAAGAGGTGGAAAAAGATATAAGGTAGAGAGAACTGGGACTAAAATTGCCAGGGCGTCTGCTGCGACCACCTGATGGTCCCGACACCTTGTAGATTAGTCTGGATGCCAATATGTCGACATCTGGCATGCTCCACCGCTGACAAATCTGCCTGAACACCTCTGGGTGAAGAGTCAACCCTCCAGTTTGTAGCTGATGGCAACTTCAAAAGTCTGCCTCTGAGTTGTCTACCCCTGGTATATGAACTACAGAGATGGAGGAACCTTGTCCTCTGCTCGCTCCAAAATTTCTGAGACCTCTGACATGGCGAGTGGGCTTCGTGTGCCCCCTTGGTGATTGATATAGGCCACAGCCGTGGCGTTGTCTGATTGAATTCTGATCAACCATCGGACTAAGTTCTGCCAATATAGAAGAGCCAGACAAACAACTCTGAGCTCCAGCGCGCTGAAAGGGAAAAGTTTCTCCTGACTGCTCCAGACCCCTTGGACCGCCAAATAACGGAACATTTCTCCCCAGCCGGAAAGGCTGGCATCTGTGACGAGCACCTGCTTTTGAAGGGACGAAAAGAGCGACGCTGAGTTAACAGGGGTGATGATGTTAACCACCGCGCGAGAGACAGGCGACAGTGAAGAGTGAGATTAATAGGCCGATCCAAGAACTGTATTGAACTGGCCCAAAAGGCTAGGACCTTGTTCTGTATGGCCTTGAACGAAATTGAGCAAATGGCAATGCCTCGAAAGAGTCAATCTCTTCTCCTTCGGAAGGAATACTGATGCTTCAACAGTATTGAACACCATTCCCATAAACCGTAGCCTCTGCATTGGAACCAAAACAGAATTGTCCTGTTGACAACCTATCCAATTTGTGCCAGAGCCTGTAGAACAGAACAATCTGCAGACCCTCTAGATTCCAGGCAAAAGGATAGCGCTTTTGACAAAAATCTCGTCCAGATAGGGGAGAACAATTATCCCCCTGGTCCGCAGTAGCGCATGACCGGGGTCAGAATATTTGTGAACACTCTGGGTGCTGTGGCCAGCCCGAATTGGAGAATCCTTAACTGAAAGTGATCTTGATTGACAGCAAGTGACTCCATCTTGAAACCACGAAGCCGAAACCATTTGGCGCCATAAATGTAAAATAGGCTGCACCAAGCAGTCTTTCTTGAGGATGAGGAATAGGTTTGAATAGAACCCCCTTAAGCGCTTTGAACTGGGGACACTTCCTGCAATCACTGCTACCTGAAGCAGAGAAGATACCACCTTGTAAAAAAGGACTCATGCTGGGAGAGCTGGGAGGACGGGAGCAAAAGAAACTATCCTGTGGTAGAGCGGTGAAGTCTATTCAGTAACCCGAAGAGAGAACCTCCCTGGCCCAATGATCGCCTATTGCCCCCAGCCATGCCTCCTGGAAAAGGCGGAAAGATACAAGAGCATCAGATCAAGCATCGACCCTTCTGTTGCCTCTGGACCAGAAGAGCCTAGCCCCAGATTCAAAAGGACGTCCGGTGGGCATCAGTCTAAAGGGAGCTCTCTTTGGCTCCAGGGAAACCAAGTATAACCTGCTGACCTGATACTTCCAGCTCTTGAAATTGATGAAAGGAATAGGCCTGCAAGGACCCACGGCAAAGAACAAAACCTGCCGCTTCAAAAGCGGACTTCACCACAGATTCTATAAACCTATCTGTGGAGTTCCAAAGATAAGCGAGACACCGGAGTGTCTATCACAGGCAGAGTAGACCAAGAAGCCACCAGCTCTGTAGGAAAGATACAACCTCTCCATACCACTACACTTCCGTAAGTCTCTGTCTAGTTGGTCTCGAGCTGTAATAACTCTGTAAATTCCTCATGGATAAAAAAGGATTCTAGCCATGTGCTTGCCCTACTAAAAAAACCTGTTTCAGTAATGGAAACTGGTGACACAGCTCTTAGTCCCAGAGAGGTGTCTACAGCCGACACTAAAACGTCAACCACCTCCTTCAGCTTTCCCACCAGATACGGGTCTAGAATGGACTCAGAAATAGAATTAGATTCTGAGTGCTGAAGTCAGAGAATTCCCTGTGAAGTGGAAAAGAGTGTGTGAAGAGCCCTCTCAATGCGATGGACAAGTGCTGGACAAAACAAAGGCAAGACAATGTCATCATTTAGGTGGAAGGAAGAGACGACCTTAGGTATTAAGGATGGAGACGTCCTCAAGACTACTTTGTCTTGGAGGAAAATGAGGAACGGAGTTCGGCAGGATAGAGCCGCTAACTCTGAGACCCGTCTGATCGACGTTACCGCCACCAGAAAAGCTACCTTCCAAGAAAGCAAGGTTAGCGATACATCCTACAGAGGTTCGAAAGGAGCCGCCTGAAGAACACCTAGGACCAAATCAAGATCCCATGATTCCAAAAGCATTTTTTTTAGGGAGGTACCATTTGGGCCACCCCCTGAATGAAGGTCTTCAACAGCAATCTGGTCGCGATCCTGTGTTGGATAAGGTAGAAATCTGGCATTTCAAAGAACGAAGCGCTAGAAAATCCAGCTTGGGCTAGAACACAGGATTCAATGACAAAGCCATTAAAGACAGAGCCCCTGAGTTCTGGTGGTAAATCGAGCCCTGGGAAAGCAGGTCGGGATGATCTGGCAACCTCCAGGGAACGTCGGTGACGAGTTGTGCCAGTTCCGCGTACCAAGCTCGCCGGGGCCAATCTAGCTCGACCAGAATCACTGAGATCCCCTCTGTTCTGATCTTCCTGATAACCCTCAAAAGTAATGGGAGCGGGGGAAACACATAAGGAAGGAGAAACTGATGCCAGGGGAGAGCCAGTGTGTCCACCCCGATTGCTACCGGATCGTGAGAGCGGGCTATGAAATGTGGAACCTGTGCATTTAGCCTTGAGGCCATCAGGTCGACATCCGGCGTTCCCCAGCGATGGCAAATCTGCTGAAAAACATCCGGATGAAGAGACCATTCTCCCGAGGCGAGACCCTGATGGCTGAGAAAATCGGCCGCCCAATTTTCTACTCCCGGGATGTGGACTGCTGAGATGACCGAGTGATTTCTCTCGGCCCATTGGAGAATGTGACTTACTTCGAGCATCGCAAGCTGGATGCCCCCTAGATGGTTGATGTATGCCACAGCCGTGGCATTGTCCGATTGAATCCGGATGGGGCGACCTGCCAGAAGATGATGAAATCGCCGAAGGGCCAACCTGATTGCTCGTATTTCCAAGAGATTGATCGAGAGATGCGATTCCAGAGCGGATCAGCATCCCTGAGCCGTGTGATGACGGAAGACCGCTTCCCAACCTAGGAGACTGGCGTCGGTGGTCACCACCAGCCAAATTACTGGGAGAAAGGATTTTCCCTGATCCAAAGAAGATCTCACCGTTCACCATATGAGGGTCTGTCTGACCCACTGAGACAGCCGGACCCGACGGTCCAGAGAGAACGGGTTCCTATCCCAGGCTGTCAGAAGCGCATGTTGCAGGGGACGGAGGTGTAGCCGAGCGAATGGAACCGCCTCCATTGCCACGGCCATCTTGCCTAGCACTGTCATCCCGAGCCAAATGGAGTGAGGGACAGATCGGGAGAGCTTCCGGGCTCCTTGTGGTAACGCCACGACTTTTTCTGGAGGAAGGTTCACCAACCCTCGGGAAGTGTCTAGGATCATGCCAAAGAAGGGTATCTGCTGAGTTCGTACCAGCGACAATTTGTCTAAGTTGATCATCCAACCCAGGTGAGAAAGAGTATATACCGTGATGCTTACGCAGACCAGAAATGATGGACCTTTGATTATAGGTCGTCTAGGTATGGTAGCACAACTATGCCCCGAGAATGAAGAATGGACATGACTGTCGCCATGACCTTGGTGAACACACTGGGGGCAGTGGAGAGGCCAAAGGGCAAAGCTGTGAACTGGAAGTGTTCGTCGAGAATGGTGAAACGTAGGAATCTTTGGTGAGGTGGAAAAATCGGGATATGGAGATAAGCATCTCGGATGTCAATGGATGCGAGAAACTCCCCCTTCTGCATTGAGGTGATGACCGAGCAGAAGGACTCCATTCAAAAGTGACAAACTCTGTTTAACAGTTTTAGATCCAGTATGGGGCGCACTGTTCCGTCCTTTTTTGGAACCACGAACAGGTTCGAGTAGAACCCTTTGAACCTTTAGTCTTGGGGCACCGGAATGATGAATCCATTTTTGCGGAGTGCATCTATGGCTTGGTAGAAAGCGGTCGCCAGCGATCCTGTTTTGGGGGAACAAGACTGGGGAAAAAACGTGTGGGCGGGGAAGAGCACTCTATCCTGTATCCAGAAGACACCAGGTCCCTAACCAACCTATTGTGAATGACCAACAGCCAGGCCTGACGGAAAAAAAGCAGACGGCCGCCTACTTTGCTGGTGTCCGCCGAATACCGGAAGGAGTCATTGCGCAGAGAATCTATGGGACCTGTATACCTTGGGTCTAGATCGGTTTGGCCTGCTTTTCCCATGAGGGATTGGGTCTATACGAGATCTGGGAGCCCCTGTCTTTATGCTTAGGACGCCCCGAGCCAGAAAGCAGACGTAGAGGGCCAGCTCTCGTTGCCGGGAAAGGTCCGGAATCGGGTCTGCTGCTGACTCCGGAAAGGCCAGCTGGGCTTTCGCCAGGGAAGGAATTTTCTTTTCCCCCCCAGTAGCATTTCTCTCCAAATAGACGACAGCTCTGGTAAGGCAGAGAGGTTAGGGACTTTTTTGAAGCGGAATCCGCACGCCACTCTCTGAGCCAAAATGCCCTCCTGATGGTGATGGCATTTGCGGCTGCCAACGCAGCGCAATTGGCTGCCTCTAGTGAAGCGTGTACTACATAATCGTCAGCCCGGGAAATTTGATTAGTTAGACTCGCTGCCTCAGTGGAGAGGTTACTTTCTTGAATGAATTGGAGAATGGAGAAAGTGCAGCGCCGGCGGCTTCAAAGACTGACAGAGCAAGATTTTCAATCTGTAGGTCAGTGGGATTATTTTTTTTTAAATCAGATATTTTTATTGATCAATAAGGATAATACATGGAAATTGCGTTACTGTAAACAGTAAAAATACATATTTTTACTTTTTGAGAAACAATTTAGCCCCAATCCAAACTCCCCACCCTTTAGAGACCTGACGAGAGCCGCCCCAGTTTGCTACATCATACATAGATAAAAAAGAAAAGGAAGATGGCATATCGGTAACGCTCCCGAGAGGACAAAAGCCCCAAGAACAGGAACAAGGTCACTTAAATCAAGTTAACTCAAGCCAAGGATTCCACAACCTGTGGAAGAGGTCCATCTTGTTTCTCTTAAAGTAGATACTCTTCTCCAAAGCAATAATATAATCCACTTGCGTCATGAAGTCTCTTCTTGTCGGTGGCTCTTCCCTAATCCAGAACTTGGCGATCAACTTTCGCGCAATAAATAGCAATCTAGCAATAACCATCTTATACAAATTGTCAGTTACAATCTCTTCTACGTAACCTAGAACACATACCAAGGGATATCGCGGTATAGAACAATTATATGTCAGTCCCACTTTGCTCAGCACGACAATCCAAAAGGAGGACAGCCTGGGGCATTGCCACATCATATGGAGGATACCTGCCTCGGACTGCGAGCACCTAGGGCATTCTGAATTAGGTCTCAGACCAGCCTTGAATAACATGTCCGGAGTTCTGTAAGCCCTATGGATAACAAATAGTTGTGACAACCTCCCAGGCTCACTCATCGAGATTTTGGGTACGTATTCCAATATGGAGTCCCAACGATCATTGTCGATCACCCCCAGGTCATTTTCCCATTTCGCTCTGGCTCTAATAGGGTGCCCCTCTAAGAAAGAGAATAGAAGGAATTCATATATTCCCGAGATCGCCCCCTTCGTGCCTCCCCCCATAAGGATAAAATCCAGCATGAGGTCTACCTGAATCTCCACAGGTCCTCTCCTACACTGTGCCTGAAACGCATGAGAGATGCGGCTATACTGATACACCTCAGAGTTTGGCAGCAGAAATTCTTCCTGCAGTACCTCGAAATTATTAATTCTGCCCCGATGTAAAATTTGTCCCATCTGAGAAATGCCTGCCTCCTTCCAGACATGGAATCCCGACATCTGCCTGTCTGTAGAAAACAGTTATTCCAGATGGGTGAGAACCTAGTAAGTGCCCTCACTCCCCTAATTCCCTTTGGTCAGTGGGATTTTTAACCGATGAGCCGTCAGATAGGGATAAGAGTTTTTGATGAGAGGATCTACTTATGTGGACTCTATCCAGCGCTTCCTTAGATCAGGAGCAAAGGGATATCTTGTTTCAAGGGGTTTCTGCCCAGTGAAACATTTGTCCGACCGATTCTTATGTCTCTGAACAATGTCCGTAAACTCTGCATTACTGAAGGACACCACGTGATCTGGTATAGCAGAAGAGTCTTCCTCCACCCTCAGAGTCTTGTGGACTGCCTCGATGAGGGTATCTACCGTCTCATGATACTCCTGCGAGTCCAGGTCTATGGAGACATCTGACTCGCAGTCGTGTTCGCTGCAAACCCCTTCAGAGGGGGGGAATCAGGGAATAGGACTCACGGATCCCGAAGCACGAGAGTGCGCGGGGGACATGGTATGAGTCCGCTTCCTAGAATCTTGTGCGGATCTTACTACAGAAGGGGAGCTTTCCGTACCAGGTAAAAGAGAGTCCTGACTTGAGGAGGGGTCCCGGAAAGACTATTGCTTTGACCAGCGAAGACATAGATTGTGCCAGAGACGTAGCCCACTCAGGGGGACTAAGTCCACTAGGGTCGGCATTAGTGGAGGGCTCCTGGACGCATGCCGGGTCACAGGCTGCGCAGAAAGGTGTATTATGGCCCCTGGGCAATGAAGAATTGCAAATGGTACATGAGGCAAAAAAACACTGTTTTGTTAGCCTTCTTTGCTTTAGGCTGTAACAGTGTACCCTTGCTACCCCACTCTACTCAGGGAAGTGTACTGCAGAGAAGGGGCTAAGCTCAGTTTTGTGGCTTACTCAGGTCCTGTGTCCCCAAGGAAGATGTCGCTTGTCCACGCTCTTTATTGCTGTTCCTGCCCGCTTTACTGTGCCAGACACCGCATAGGAAAAAATGCAGCTCCACACGTGTGTCCAAGATGGCCGCCGAGATCACAGAAGCGCTTCTCGTTTGGCATAAGAAGCGCCTGAAACACAGAGGGGACCGCCCCATGTGGATGGAATTAAGGGAGGAGTTGGGCCTAGTCTTGGCATAAGCCAGGGACTCAATTTTGGGCCGTGGGCGGAGGAAGGAGAGAACAGCAGCCTAGTCTGGCCAGAAGCCGGGGACAAAATTTTCAGCGCAGGCCGGCGCGCGATGAGAGGGAAGCGGCGAAAAAGCCACCGGACATCGGGACACCCTCCCCTCAGGGACCAGGACCTTCTTTGCGCCTGAGGAGGGCCCTCCTGCCACCGCTGAACGCTGCGCTTACTCACTGTCAGGTGCTGCAGGGCAGATGTAGCAGAGCCAAAACTGTGCTGTGCTTCTTAGGCCACTCAATCCACCAACCCTTTGATAGGGAGGTGGAGAGGGACAAAATACTGGGGACAGACAGCAGAAGGTAAGTATGTAGTGTTTGTTTTTTTTACTTTTACGATGGTAACCAGGGTAAACATCGGGTTACTAAGCGCGGCCCTGCGCTTAGAAACCCGATGTTTACTGGCATCGTTGGTCGCTGGAGAGCTGTCTGTGTGACAGCTCTCCAGCGACCAAACAGCGACACTGCAGCGATCGACATCGTTGTCGGTATCGCTGCAGCGTCGCTTAGTGTGACGGTACCTTAAGATAGGCGTGAGACAGACCTTGCCTCCAACTGACAACAAAAAACTGAGGATACCCGACTCCAGCAGGCGAGGTATAGTCTGCTGGGAAAGAAGAAATTTTATTTATATGCAATAACAGTGTCAGCCTTCAGATGGCAGCAGACTACCCCATGGTTCTGTGTCCCCGAATTAAGACTTTGAGAAAACAGGGGATTGTATCAAGATTACAGCAAGCAGAGCAGTGTGTGACACATCGCTGGAATCAGGATCTCATCAGCTACAACACACACAAAATTAAATAAATATGCAAGCAGATTAACCTTTAAAGATAAATTCAGTTGAATCTCCTCTTTCACTGCTGAAATACTACTTTGTAAAGCACACAGAGATGAGCCCCCTGGCCTGCCAGCTCCATACTCTCAAGACAGGTTATTGTGAGGTGACAATGTCATTACACAGGCCTCAAGAGATTACAAGTGACACTAGGAGTGAATGAAAATGCTGATGCAACACCAGGCCATTATCAGACGATATAATAGGGAGAGATCCGACAGTCTAGGATCCAGGGAAAATGAAAAACACTTTGTTTCTTTGCATATTTTCCCTGTGTCACGAGCACATTTTCCTGTGTTCTGCCAGCACCAAAGGGATGTGTGTCACCACATGGTCCAAGTATGAGAATGAGGGCATCTCTATAGATCCTGTAGTGAGTGCAGGCTGTGAAAAGTGTCCCTATTTTGTGGATACACCTCAATGGATAAAAGGTCACAACATTTTTTTTTATTTATAAACAAAAAAATAATCTGAGGGTATGTGCACACGATGCGGATTCTGCTGCGGATTTTTCCCGCAGCGGAATTGGAAAATCCGCAGTGCAAAACCGCTGCGGTTTTCACTGCGGATTTTACTGCGGTTTCTTCTGCGGATTCCTCTGCGGGTTTTCAACAGCACTTTCCTATTGGTGCATGTTGAAAACCGCTGCGGAAACCGCACAAAGAAGTGACATGCTCCTTTTTTTCCGCAGCGAATCCGCGCGGATTTTTCCGCATCGTGGGCACAGCGGTTTTTGTTTCCCATAGGTTTACATGGTACTGTAAACTTTGGGAAAACTGCTGCGGATCCGCAGCGGTCAAATCCGCTGCGGATCCGCAGCAAAAACCGCAACGTGTGAACATAGCCTTAGACTATATGGACAAAAGTATAGGGGCAGTAAACAACCCATCTAAGGGTACCGTCACACTATACGATTTACCAACGATCACGACCAGCGATACGACCTGGCCGTGATCGTTGGTAAGTCGTAGTGTGGTCGCTGGAGAGCTGTCACACAGACAGCTCTCCAGCGACCAACGATGCCGAGGTCCCCGTGTAACCAGGGTAAACATCGGGTTACTAAGCGCAGGACCGCGCTTAGTAACCCGATGTTTACCCTGGTTACCAGCGTAAAAACAAACCGTACATACTTACATTCCGGTGTCTGTCCCTTGCCGTCTGCTTCCCGCACTCACTGACTGCCGGCCGTAAAGTGAAAGCACAGCACAGCGGTGACGTCACCGCTGTGCTCTGCTTTCACTTTATGGCCGGCAGTCAGTGAGTGCGGGAAGCAGACGGCAAGGGACAGACACCGGAATGTAAGTATGTACTGTTTGTTTTTTTTACATTTACGCTGGTAACCAGGGTAAACATCAGGTTACTAAGCGCGGCCCTGCGCTTAGTAACCCGATGTTTACCCTGGTTACAAGCGAACGCATCGCTAGATCGGTGTCACACACACCGATCTAGCGATGACAGCGGGAGATCCAGCGACGAAAGAAAGCTCCAAACGATCTGCTACGACGTATGATTCTCAGCAGGATCCCTGATCGCTGCTGCGTGTCAGACACAGCGATATCGTATGGATATCGCTGGAACGTCACGAATCGTACCGTCGTAGCGATCAAAATGGCACTGTGTGACGGTACCCTAAGAGATGTTCTGACCTCCCCTCCTCCATTCTTAGACAGCCTGTCTGCAGATATGACGGCTCCTGCTCTTCTGGGAAGGATTTCTACAAGATTTTGAAGGAGTCTGTGACAATTTTTTCCATCATTTGTGATGTTAGACACTGATGTTGGGGGGAGGCGAGGCTCACAATCTCTGTTCTCATTCATCCCAAAGGCGTTGGATTGGGTTGAGGTCCGGTCATGATCTTCCACACCAGAGCATGTCTGTGTGGGCCAGAAAAGGGTGTTCCTCAATCAATTCTCACAAAGCTGGAAGATACGGCTGCATGCAGCTGCTCGGCCAAGAGTCTCCAAGCGAGGGCGCTGTTTGTGCTGATGTTACACCAGAGGAGGTCTGGACACCGCAGTTATGGAGTTAGTATAGCGATGGTGACTTTTCTGCCCTCTACTCCTCAGCACTCAGACCCCGCTCTGTAACGTTAAACACTGGGGGCAAAGGGACTGAATGAAAAACCTGAAATCAATAATTAGGAAGTGGAGACCAATACATTTGTCCATGTAGTTTAGGGTTGGCAGCCAAGTCTATAAGCACATTGACATATAGATAAGGTGCTCTTCCCCGTGCACTTGAGGAACATAGATTAGAGATGTGAAAAGAGACTTATTCTAGTGCATCATCCATTATTTCCTGACCTGTCGCTTGCTGAGGAACTCTAGTGACGGAGGTTTGGGTGACAAATGATTGGGCTTCACGGTTTCTAATTGTCTGGTTGATAAAAAACCTCCATCGACCCACAGGTGATGACTGTGGCACTGCTTCCCCTAGAAAGAGAACACATCTTGGTAAATCAAGTCAAAATTAGAGTGCTTGAATTGAAAATCATTAATAGATGCTAGTAAAAATAAATAAAATTACTCGAAAAGCCACTTTTTTTATATTTTGTTAATACACCCATAGTCTTCTATATTATAAAAAAAAAAAAAAAAAAAAAAAAAAAGCTAAAAAAACAGAAAACAAATGACATCTTAATGTACATTGACCATACTGCCCAGAGACCCGGCAGTGGATAAGGAGTAGGTTGGAGTACTGGAAAGAGTCCTTTGTAAGCCTGAGCGGATAATACTTCGATTTTTCGATTTTCTGCGAAGTTCAAAACGTATCCCGATCTCAGAAAACTGCTCTAAATAGAAGTTAGGTTTCATCGAAAGCCTTAGGAAGGAATAAAACTTCACTCGCAGAAGATTTCCACCAGCCTCATTTAGTTTGATTGCCATTTACTACCACTCACCTCCAACTGGGGCAGATGCCGGGGCTGCCACTTGCACAAGCTCAGAAGATCCGGTCTATAAGAGGAATTTACAAATGTAAGACGGCAGATAAGATACAAAGATGTGGCTGGTTTACCAAATCACCACTATATTCACTCACATGGCTACTACACTCTGATGGGGCAAGCTCGGCTCGCTCCTCCGCTGGAATAGTGCGTAGTATCTCCTGTGCTTGGGTCACAATAAGCTTCAGCTCCTCTACAAACTTCTCCTTTTCAGCCTCCAGGACAAAGTCGTCTTCAACCTAAAGATTTAGAAGAACAATGGCTTTTTTGACATCGCCTAGTGTCAGGCTCCTAGTGGCAGCAGCATACACCCATGGTTTTTTATGTCCCCAAATGTAGCGCGATAGAAAAAGCTTATTTTCAGGATGATTTTCTGTTGCAAAAACACTAGCTAAATAAATAATCAGAGGTCTATGCCCAGCGCTGGGTAATCAAACCAAAGCAAGAGCCCAGATTTTACAAATTGTTATTCCATATCTGCAATGGGAAATGGCTGAAAATAGAGAACCCCCGGGGCAGCCCAGACCATGTTACATAATAGCACTGCGTGCACCAGGTCCCTTTAACATGCTCAGCGACTGCTGTTTGCATTGGCACTTCAGCCGCAAGGTAAATTATATTTATGGCACCTTACAAAGGTCACGTCATTATAAACGAGCTAATGGTTTGGTTTAAAGGGCAAGTTCACCTTTGGACACCATCTTACAGGTTTACGTTCAGACATAATGAACATGCAGTGATGAGTAATTGTGTAAATTAGTGATTTATTTTGGACAGATCCTGAGTCACAAGCTGGGGGTTACTGTCCGAGGTAAAGCAGGACATATACATAGAAATACTAGCCATTTGCAATAATGTACACTGTAAAATATTAGATTGGTGCAAAAACCGCAACTCCGAGAAGGCAACAAAAAAAAAAAAAAAAAAAAAAAAAAATCACATGAAAAGCTAAAACTTAAACTAACCATATAAAGGGCAATGTCCTCTGGAGCGTCACCATCTGCATCAAACTTAAAGGTGACCATCTTATTGTTATGAGTCTCCAGTTGGCACTCCACCATGTTATCGCCAAAGCTTGAAACCTGCAGGGACGAGGAGGTGGAACAGGTCAGGAGATTTTACTTATGTTAGAATACAAACTGTATACAGAGACACCTACCCCGAGGAAGGACAGGTTGAATCGAGTCATTTTATCAGGCCTGGGGCAAGACGCTCTACGTTGCTTCATCTTTTCATGCTTTCCATTTCCAAGGGGCCCATCGGACATGCTGCTGCAGTCTCTGGCGCAGTCAGTCTGCGTGCTGTAATGCAATATTTCATTGCCAGAAAGTTAGGAAACAATGCACATAGGCGTATTTATTCCTTTAGTACAGGGCTATTTTAGGGGATTAACAGAATCAGCCCGATCTCACTGATACGTGCTTTATGACTGCAGTCAGGGATTAAAAGACTAAAGCATTGGACGTTATAGACTGCCGCTTCCTTACATAAAAGGTTAAAGAGTATCTTCAATCTTCACCAAGATCTATTTTTACAAAGAACTGAAATAAAGAAATCTCTGGGGCGTCTGGATCTGACATGAACACATACGCACGATGCTGCGCTGTCATTCATGCAAGTGGATTTACAGCAGCTCCGTAAATTTACTACGGGGTGATTTTCCTAGACATGAAAATATACCGAGCACAGCCGACCACTGGACTGTAACGCTTTTCTAAATGCACATATCTGTGTAACACACACACATACAGTAGTGGGGAAGAAAGCTTAATTTACCTTTGAAACTGTTCGACTTTCTGAACACCAGACAGATCTGCCGGATGCACCTGAAAATGCAACAGTATCATTAACTATCTATATAGCACAATTTTTGTTCCTGGCTTCCAAGAGTAATATTTCAACTGCCTATGTTTAAAGACTATGGAAAAACGACTACATTCAGCACAAACTTTGATTTTATAACCACATTCATATTTAGTGTCAAAAAAGGAAATTACACTAGAACAAATTTTTATTTATTTATTTTTTCCTGGGTCCAAAGTGTGTTTTTGTAACCCGTTATGCCTAAAACAAATAGAAAATAGTTGTTATTCCACAAAAACTTTGCTTCCGTGATCAGGACAATTAAATTTTGAAATTTGTTTTCGGAAAAATTCTACATTCGAATTCAATACTGAGTAGTCTTCATTGTCCTGATCACAGAAGCAAAGCTTTGTGGAACAGCAGCTATTTTCTATTTGTTTTAGGCATAACGGGTTAGGAAAACACACTTTAACCCAGGAACAAAAAATAAATAAAAATGTATTACATAGTGCTATCGGAGTGATGAGCGGATTGTGCCATGGTTATTCCCACCATCTACATATGCTATGAAGATGGGAACAACCTATTGCTCTCCGTTATCAATCATATTGGGGTGAAACAGTTCTTCAACATTATAAGAAAAGCATGAAATCTATTTACTCTCCTTTATAAATCTCATATTTAAGTAATGAGAAATCCCAGAAACATTTCCAAACTTTTCTGGCAATGAATGGCTATTTTTAAGGAGATCTTTTACTAACAATTTACTGACTGACACAAGAAAAGATCTTGATCACATATATAGGCTGAGCTCACACAATTTATGAAGAGGAGAAAAAAAGAGCTATACTAGGTGTATATATATATATATATATATATATATATATATATATATATATATATATATATATATATATATATATATATATATATATATATATATATATATATATATATATATATATATATATATATATATATATAAATCCAAAATGTATTAACAAATCACAGTCTATATTAAACATATATATTCAAAAGCAGTAGTTCAAGTACACCGGGATGGACAGGATCCACCAAAAAACCTTAATACCTAAAGGCCAAACCGGCTAACCATAAGGTGCATAGTGCTATCATCTAGGCAAGTGTGCATGCCAAAACAGCGCCCCGTATAAGACTAGCCCCCAGTGAGGCAAACCTCAAAACATGGGGAGATGGGCAGACACTTACCAAGGTAGAGATTGGAGGATCCAAGGCCAGGTGTGTAAAAAGAAGCCCCCCGACGCGCGTTTCGCGTCCCTATTCGACCGCTTTCTCAGAAAGCGGTCGAATAGGGACGCGAAACGCGCGTCCGGGGGCTTCTTTTTACACACCTGGCCTTGGATCCTCCAATCTCTACCTTGGTAAGTGTCTGCCCATCTCCCTATGTTTTGAGGTTTGCCTCACTGGGGGCTAGGCAGCGGTCGAATAGGGACGCGAAACGCGCGTCGGGGGGCTTCTTTTTACACACCTGGCCTTGGATCCTCCAATCTCTACCTTGGTAAGTGTCTGCCCATCTCCCCATGTTTTGAGGTTTGCCTCACTGGGGGCTAGGCTTATACGGGGCGCTGTTTTGGCAGGCACACTTGCCTAGATGATAGCACAATGCACCTTATGGTTAGCCGGTTTGGCCTTTAGGTATTAAGGTTTTTTGGTGGATCCTGTCCATCCCGGTGTATTGTTCCTGCACTTGAACTACTGCTTTTGAATATGTATGTTTAATATAGACTATGTGATTTGTTAATACATTTTGGATCTATAGATATATATATATCTATAGATATATATATATCTATAGATATATATATATCTATAGATATATATATATCTATAGATATATATATATCTATAGATATATATATCTATAGATATATATATATATATATATATATATATATATATAGATATATATATATATATATATATATATATATATATATATAGATATAGATATATATCTATATATATATCTATATCTATATCTGGTATAGCTCTTTTTTTTCTCCTCTTCATAAATACGTTGTACTGAGTGGGTATACTTTTTGGTTAATATGGGCTAACTATAGCCATTATTTCTGACGGAACCATGTCAGAGAGGTTTTTGTGGCTACTGAGCTCACACAATGCATCCTTTTTTTCTTTTTTTTTTTTTTGCTGCCCACGGAATATGGCTGCCTATACGGTAGCGTCCTTTCGGACGTATACACAGGGAAACTCTCCTGATGTATGTATCTGACGTACACTGTAATGCACATAACCCTAAACCATGAGCAACGGTCATAAATGGGTCGAGACACGCAAAGGAGAAAGCTTTGCATAATGTGCCACGGGATGGGGACAAGGTCGTACCTGCTGGAATTTTGGATCTGGCTGAGCGGGAAATTGGTACGCATCCTGAGGAGCAACATTCTCAGTTGTGGCAGGAGTTGAGGAGGATGGCTGTGACATCGGATTAAGGTATCCAGGCTGTTGTGATGATTCATGGTTGTCAGGCTGGAGGAGAGGAAGCTGCTGATGTAGAAGTGGTGCTGGCTGCTCTGAAGTAGAATGAACTTGATTTTGCACAGAGATTTGATTCATTGCGTCCTTGTTGTGAGATGCAGGGAGCAATCCGGGCATCACCTGCAGATTATCCATCGCCTGTGGCTCATAGGCGTGTGCAGGTGGAAGCTGGGATTGCAGATAAGACTCTTGGGTGGGCAAGGAAGCCTTTACATGCATGTTATTTTGCTGGCTGTTCTGCTGAGATTGGACCATTAAGGGCTGGCCGCTATCTGGAGACTGTACAGACTGCTGTGAATACACGGCATTTTCGGCCGGCCCTTCTGGCCTGTGGTCTTGTGGTGGGGTCATAGTTCTCTGCAGCTGAAGGTTTGTTGAAAGATCAGAAGGTGGCAAAAGTCCATGCACTGGATGGGTTGTGTGGCTGTAAATAACTGGATTTTCGGGAACAGGAGGGGCGTGCTGCATTGTATAGACCGGCTGATGAGAGGGCTGCATGGGCTGAGAACTGTACATGACCGGATTAGACTGACCCACTGTCTGCTGGGTATACTGCTGCTGATCGGCAGTAGCCGTCTGCTGTACATATAACGGTTCGACCAACGTGACTTGTTGGGAAGCATAGACTGGGGCAGCAGGAGACACTGGTCTATGCATATGCTGCTCGGCACCCGATGCTGTATGTTGGGTGAATGCAAGCTGGTCTGTGGCTGGGATTGCATGTTTATTATGTGTAGGTTGAGGAGGCGGCTGAGCATAGCCATGCTGATTAATTAAAGGAGTTTCCGATTTATATAGTTGCTGATCTTTGTGAAGTTGCTGTGTGAGGATTGATCGGTCGACATATAAATCTTGTGGAGCATGCTGGACATACACAGGCTGCTCAGACGGCGGCGCCGCATGCTGCACATACACAGGCTGCTCAGATGGTGCCGCTGCATGCTGTACATACACAGGCTGCTCAGACGGCGGCGCCGCATGCTGCACATACACAGGCTGCTCAGACGGCTGTGCTGCATGCTGCACATACACAGGCTGCTCAGATGGTGCGGTCGCATGCTGCACATACACAGGCTGCTCAGACGGCTGCGCCGCATGCTGCACATACACAGGCTGCTCAGATGGCGGCGCTGCCTGCTGCACATACACAGGCTGCTCAGATGGCGGCGCTGCCTGCTGCACATACACAGGCTGCTCAGATGGCGGCGCTGCCTGCTGCACATACACAGGCTGCTCAGAAGGTGCCGTCGCATGTGGCACATACACAGGATGTTCAGATGGTGCAGCTGCATGCTGCACATACACAGGCTGCTCAGATGGTGCCACGGCATGCTGAATATACACAGGCTGCTCAGATGGTGCCACGGCATGCTGAATATATACAGGCTGCTCAGGCGGTGGCATCCCATGCCTGACAGGAACAGACTGCTCTGATGATGGGACCACATGCTGGGCGTGAATAGGATGCTCAGGTGGTGGTCCTGGATGCTGTCCACGTATGGGCTGCTCTATTGGTGGTGCCATATGCTGTGCACAAGCAGGATGAGCATAGACAGGTTGGTCAGCTGTCGGCATTAAATGCTGTGCATACACTGGCTGTTCAGTTGGTGGCGCAGCATGCTGCACATAAACCGGCTGTTTGTCAGCTGGTGGTATGGTTTGCTGGGGATATAAAGGCTGCTGATGCTCTAGGGCCGGGGCTACACCTTGCTGGGTAAAGGCAGTTTGCAATTCAGGTTGGGGCACACTTTGCTGGGAACACACTGACTTATGTTCCACATTTCGTGGCAAGCTTTGCTGGGCATATACAGTTTGCTGCATAGCTGAGGGCACAGTTTGTTGGGCATACAATGGTTTCTCGGTAGGCAAGATGATTTTCTGAGAATACATGTTGAACTCTGGTGGAGGTACATTTTGCTGTGCATGTACAGGTTGGTCAGCTGAATGAACCACTTGATGGACATACCCAAGCTTTTCAGCTGCGAGTAGAGTCTGCTGGGCGTACATATTTGGGTCAGATGGCTGAGAGTATAGCGGCTGCTCTGCTGACATCTGCTGAAAATATATTGCATTCTCCCCAGATGTGGTCTGCTGTACATACATAATCTGTTCAGTGGATGTAGCTTGTTGGTGAAATGCGGCTTTTTCAGGTACCAAAGACTGTGGTGGATAAACTGGCAGCTGGGCATTAGTGTACTGGTCTGGTAAAGGCAGATTTTGCTGTATGTAACGCATCTGGTCAGCAGATGGCAAAATTTGCTGGTTGTAAATCAGTTGCTCATGCAAGACACCTGTTTGATGCACAAAAGAAGCCTGATCAGATGGTGCAACTGTTTTTTGAGTCTGGTCGGTGGCAACAACGTGTTGCTGTCCATACACTTCCATTGGAGGAATCTGGATGTAAAGAGGCTGCTCCGCAGGATTTTGCATGGTATTAGGAAAATGCTCTGAAGCAGCTCCAGCGTGCTGAGAAAACATGGGCTGCTCCACTGCAGGTCTGGCCATGTTCAGTGCCTGCTGGACAGGGATTTGTGACGATGGATGCTGCTTGTTTGCAAGCTGCTCGTGCACAGATGTCAAAATTTGCTGCGTGAGTCCGGAACCTTCAGGGACAGCGGAAACAGGAGTGGTGAACGGCAAATGTTCCATCTCATGGGGATGATCAGTACGCACTTGCTGCAAAACTGACTCCTGTGCGGCGGCAGCAGAATGCATGACTTTAGGGGCCGGTTCAATAGTCTGTTGCATCAATGGACTTTGGTAAGACGACGTCTGAGGGTTGGAGCTCTGCAGCTGCTCCAGGTGAGGCTGCATTTGGAAGTTTTGTCCTTGTTGTAAGTTTGAAGAATACACCATATGGTCCTGGGAAGGAATCACAGCCACCTGATGTTGCGGCACGTTACCCTGGCCAGTCATTACATTTTGGGTCTGCTGCACCACATTCTGCATGCCATACTGATTTAACATGCTCGGATGACATACAGGAAGGAGCGCTGGAACGTGATTATCGGCTGTCGCACCAAGAACTTGTACACCTGTCAAGCCGCTAGCATCTATATGAACGCCAGCCCTGGTTTGCTGAGTTGTCATTGGCGAGGACAGTATTTGGGGGGACAATGCAGACACTGTCGGTTGCAATACTGGTATCATTGATGTGTCTAAGGTGTTCGACTGAGGAAGTGCTTTCCCTTCTGCTGAAAATGCCATTTGGGCGTCCACAGACTGAAAATAAAGGAGGGAAAAAAAACAAGTTTAATTTAAGAACAAAAATGTTAACATTGCAGTTATTAACAAAAACGTTCTCTATTACCTGAACACTGAGCGGTCCGTCCATCACTGGCAGCTGTTGATATGGGGAGCCAGGCTGGGCCATGCACTGTACGGATAACATCTGCGGGATGGGCATCTGAATGAAAAAGATGAAAGTTAATGAGACACGTTGGTAAAATTACAGTTTCGCTTGTGCCTGATTACACGAGACGCATTACACTAATGGAAAGCAGTCAACCCCCCCTCCCATGTTTATGCGCCTAAATAAAACCTATGGAAGGGGTTGTCTTAGTCAATCAAACCCATATAAGAACTGGAAGTGTGGAGTTGGGCAGCAAAGGAACTAGGTTGATGTTTTAAAAAGACAGTCACTGATATCAACGAACCCTTGCTAGGAAAATATGGCATTAGCGTTGACAAGTCGGGAGGGCGGGAATCACTTTTTTTTTTAAAGTATTTTTTTCACTACCTAGATTTTTAAGACCCGTTCTTAAGGTCAGCATTATCAGATTGGTGCTCCCCTCAACACCCAGCAACCCACCAATCCGCTGTTATGACAGAGAGGACGACTGCAACTGTTAAGTCACTGCAGAAACTTTCCATTTAATTGGATAACCTCTTTAACTATCCTTCATTGTGGCTAATAGAAAAAGTACTGAAATGATCGACCCTTCTTCCATGAAGTTCACATGGAAAAATGTAGTCTTTGTGAAATAAACCACTTTAAGAGCTGGACATGCTTTCAGGACATGTTCCCTTTTCAGTAGTTGAGATTGGTGTGGATCCCAGAGGTGGTACCTGCACCTATCAGATATTTATGCCATATCCTGTGGATATAAGCCAGAATTGCCTGTGAAAGGACTATCCCTTAAGAAAAAGAAATGTATTTACAACAGCTGGACAGACAAATGCTGCATTTTCTTTAATACTGTACGCTACTAATGTTCAGAACTAGAAGAGGCACCATGTGAAGTTTTCGACCGGTCTGTAAAGGGGTCTGCCTACAGATTCTAATTGGGTAGCTGGGGCATATGTAAAGCATTATATAAAGAGAAGGGCCTCTATGGCAAGCATTTACATTAGTCAAGTGTTAGATTACAAGAGCAGCAACGCTGCATATTTCCCAGCTCTCGCCGACAACATCACAGGTGGCTTGGAGGACACTATTCCTTTTATAGCAGGAGTGTGCACTCACAGCGTGCGTCGGCTGATAGTGTCCCATGACGTGCTGCTGAGGGTAGAACTGCCCCATGTGACTGGGCTCCGTCTGAGGCATGCTCGGGACGTGCTGTACAGTGACTGCATCATGGGATGTAGCATACACGGCGCTGTGCTGACTCGAGGCATCTGACAGCGTGATTGAGCCTCCTCCTACATCAGTCAAGCCATCAGCTAGAAAAGAAATGATAAGCTAAATTAGAGAGATAAAAAAAAAACACCATACAACACAAATATAAATGATTGCAATAGTATTAAACCAACATGAATATATACAGAAATTCCCGAGGTGTTAAACCAGGGGAGAGCCCACAAACCCCGAAAATTATCCTATCTTTACTGTATTGGAGATAGGTCATGCCATTAGATTTTTTGGAGGAACAGAGTTTAACAGATCCCTGGTTCGGAAACAGCAATCACTTATTTGCTCTTGAGGATGCACGAAAATAAATTGATGACTGCCAAGACATCACATTACACAGTTTCCTATGTAAGCAAAATAAACTTAAAAGCAATTGTGATCAATAATACAAAGCTCATGCGGGGTATTATACAGAGGTGCACTTGGATTGTGGGCCCTATGCCACCAAAGATGAGCATATAAGACTTCAGTGAGAAAAGAAAATTGGGTTAAATTGAATGACTTAGGCTAGGTTCACATTGCGTTCTGCGCGTCCGTTAGATGGACTACGTTACACCGCGGCATAACGCGGTGTAACGTAGTCCGGTAACGCCGCCATTGAATGCAATGTCGGACGCATCGCTAGCGCATGCCCACAATGGGCGTGCGCTAGTCATGTGCCGTCATTAAGTGACGGACCCCGAGACGCGGGCTGCAGCGTTTCCGGGTCCGTCACCACTAGCGCAGATAGAGCTAGCAGATGCTCTATCTGCGCTAGCGCGATGTAACGCGGGCACTTGCGCTAGCAGCAGCCCGTTAGCGCATGTGCTGAACGGGCTGCTGCTAACGCACTGTGAACTTAGCCTAAGGGTATGTTTCCACGGTCAGTAAATGTTGCGGGTTGGACGCTGCGCACAGCCGCAGCATCTAATCCACAGCGGCCAGATGTTACAGCATAGTGGATGGGATTTTATGAAATCCCATCTCCGCTATGCGTGCAGTAATGCCTCCAGCTTCCCTGCGTATATGCACATGGGGCGCGTCTTTCCAGACCGCAGCATGTCAATTTATCTTGCAGAGACACTCCGTTTCTGCAAGATAAATATCACAGTCCAATGTATAGGATGCGGTGATTCCACATGGTTGAGTGAACACATGCGGAATCACGGCGCGTACAAAAGCCGGCAGCGCTTTGGATGGAGCGGACATGCGCTGCGTCCAAAGCGCTGCTAATACTGTACGTGGAAACATACCCTTAATGTAGCAAGTGCCAGGCAACATAATGTAGGGTGTACAGACCTGTAACAGATGAGCACTGCTGATATTGCTGCTGCTGGAGCTGCTGGCGCACATGCTGATCCACCTCGGTCTCCTCGCTCTCGTTCACGCCTGCCTGTGAAGCTCCCACAGGAACAGGAGCGCTAACTTGTTGTACTGGCGGCCCAACAGCTCTGCTCTGGGAATCCCGCCGTTCCTCTATATGATCGGCCTGCATCTTTCGTTCTCTCGTCTTTTTGATTAGGCACACTCGATCACGTATAGACTTCGCCACCGCCTTGCTGTCACTTTCATGGAAAAACCCGGATTTTACCTGTACAAAAAGAAAAGTCAACAACTGCTAGCAAATATTGCATTATTTATTGAGAATGGACTGATGAAGGCACGAATGAACAAATGTATAGCCACACACAGGCAGGCAGAAAGTGGGAGAGCAAGCCAAAGAGCCAGCGAGAGAGTGAGACAGGGAAAGACACACAAAAAAAAGACAGGGGGAGAGACAGGGGGAGAGACAGGGGGAGAGACAGGGGGAGAGACAGGGGGAGAGACAGGGGGAGAGACAGGGGGAGAGACAGGGGGAGAGACAGGGGGAGAGACAGGGGGAGAGACAGGGGGAGAGACAGGGGGAGAGACAGGGGGAGAGACAGGGGGAGAGACAGGGGGAGAGACAGGGGGAGAGACAGGGGGAGAGACAGGGGGAGAGACAGGGGGAGAGACAGGGGGAGAGACAGGGGGAGAGACAGGGGGAGAGACAGGGGGAGAGACAGGGGGAGAGACAGGGGGAGAGACAGGGGGAGAGACAGGGGGAGAGACAGGGGGAGAGACAGGGGGAGAGACAGGGGGAGAGACAGGGGGAGAGACAGGGGGAGAGACAGGGGGAGAGACAGGGGGAGAGACAGGGGGAGAGACAGGGGGAGAGACAGGGGGAGAGACAGGGGGAGAGACAGGGGGAGAGACAGGGGGAGAGACAGGGGGAGAGACAGGGGGAGAGACAGGGGGAGAGACAGGGGGAGAGACAGGGGGAGAGACAGGGGGAGAGACAGGGGGAGAGACAGGGGGAGAGACAGGGGGAGAGACAGGGGGAGAGACAGGGGGAGAGACAGGGGGAGAGACAGGGGGAGAGACGGGGGAGAGACAGGGGGAGAGACAGGGGGAGAGACAGGGGGAGAGAGAGTGACACACACACACAGACAGAGACAGAGTGACACACAGACAGACAGTGACACACAGACAGACAGTGACACAGACAGAGTGACACACAGACAGACAGTGACTGACAGAGTGACACACAGACAGACAGAGTGACACAGAGACAGAGTGACACACAGACAGACAGAGTGACACAGACAGAGTGACACACAGACAGACAGAGTGACACAGAGTGACACACAGACAGACAGAGTGACACACAGACAGAGTGACAGACAGAGAGTGACAGACAGACAGTGACACAGACAGAGACAGAGTGACACACAGACAGACAGAGTGACACACAGACAGAGAGTGACACAGACAGACAGAGTGACACACAGACAGACAGAGTGACACAGACAGAGAGTGACACAGACAGACAGTGACACACAGACAGAGACAGAGTGACACAGACAGTGACAGACAGACAGTGACACACAGTGAGACAGACAGAGTGACACACAGACAGACAGAGTGACACACAGACAGACAGAGTGACACACAGACAGACAGTGACACACAGACAGACAGAGTGACACAGACAGAGAGTGACACAGACAGACAGAGTGACACAGACAGAGAGTGACACAGACAGACAGTGACACACAGACAGAGACAGAGTGACACAGACAGTGACAGACAGACAGAGTGACACACAGACAGACAGAGTGACACACAGACAGACAGAGTGACACACAGACAGACAGAGTGACACACAGACAGACAGAGTGACACACAGACAGACAGAGTGACACACAGACAGACAGAGTGACACACAGACAGAGTGACACACAAACAGACATCAAAAATGAAAGAACAGCATCCAGTCCAGGTGAAAAAAAATGAAAGTTGACCTTTATTTTGCCATAAGCGAGTGAGCCAGACAGCCAGAGAGAAAGAGACACAGAGAAATCGGGAGAGACAGACACACAGAGACAGGAGAGACAGACAGAGAAAGAGACAGAGAGAGAGAGACACAAACAGATAAAGTCAGACACACTGATGAAAGCATAGATGAGGATAGATAAAAGTCACCATTTCATAAGCCACTTCTTCAGGATTGTCCAAATCCAAATTAAAGCTGAATTCTATAGCTTCATTATCTTTGTGTTTTCCTTTGAGCTTTTTGGGATCTTCTACCCAAAGTCTTAAAGCTAGAGAGGCGTTCACACCATCATCATCCTCTGCTAATTCGACTCGCAGCCCAGTATCTTCAGCAAAGAAAGCATGATTCAAAAGGTCCTTAATGGATAACCTGGGGAATGAAAAAAGGTTTACATTCCTCTATATTTATATAGCATCAATTTACACTGCAGGGTTTACAAACCAGAGGGCGCATAAGCTGAAAGTTTCACTCTGAGTGAAAGTTCCAAAACTCACAAATTGAAAGGTCCCCCCATCATGGAGAAAGGTGGCCATGTAATACGGCACATCCCTACTCCCAGTGGTTTACTATGGCACGTTACTGAGCTACCGGAATAAAAAGACAATTAAATTATTGCAGATTTCCTTTTGACACTAATGGTTGTTTTTATAACGGACATCGCTGTCATGTTTCTGGATGGCGCAATTACAAGTGATTTATCACCAGGCATTACAGTAACCCACGGCTTTCCTTTTCGGTAGATAGGTTACTAGGGGATGAACTCTGAGCTGTATATACATTACTGAGCAAAGTACTATACTGACCGGCAAGTTTTCTTACACATTTACTCTATTAAGTACTAAAGTCTACATTTTTCAGATAAGGAAACCTATACAGGTCTCGACAATCAAACACATTTAAAGTGGAACTAAACTAAAATGTTGCAGCCACTTTGACGCTATGTTGATCAGTGAGGGAATAAGAATTTCTCATATGGGTACTTAATGTCAGCATCATGCGTTTTTTACTGCGGAACCGCAGCGGTATTGCCGCTGCGGTTCCGCAGCTGTTTTCCATGCAGGGTACATAACAATGTAACCCTATGGAAAACAGTCACTGCTGTGCACATGATCCGGAATTTCGTGTAAAAAGCCGCGCAGAATAGCTGCGGCAAAAAAGAAGGAGCATGTCAATTCTTTTTCCTGAACCGCAGCGGTTCTGCACCCATAGACCTCCATTGTGAGGTCAAAATCGCAGTAAAACCCGCAGATCAAAAATATATCTGCGGGTTTTACTGCGATTTGATGTGCAGAACCGCTGCAGCAGGAAGTGCGGGGGAGCGGGCGGAAGTGCGTGGGCGGAGTGTGGCTGCCCCCCTGTGCTCCGATCCCGCCCCCCCGTGCTCCGATGCCCCCTCCCCCCCCCCCGTGCTCCGATGCCCCCTCTCCCCCCCCCCCCCAGTGCTCCGATGCCCCCTCTCCCCCCCCCCCCAGTGCTCCGATGCCCCCTCTCCCCCCCCCCCCCAGTGCTCCGATGCCCCCTCTCCCCCCCCCCCCCAGTGCTCCGATGCCCCCTCTCCCCCCCCCCCCCCCAGTGCTCCGATGCCCCCTCTCCCCCCCCCCCCCCCCAGTGCTCCGATGCCCCCTCTCCCCCCCCCCCCCCCCAGTGCTCCGATGCCCCCTCTCCCCCCCCCCCCCCCCGTGCCCTAATCTCCCCCCCTTATACTTACCCGGCGTCCCGGTGTCCGGCCGGCCGTCTTCTCCCTGGGCGCCGCCATCTTGCAAAATGGCGGGCGCATGCGCAGTGCGCCCGCCGAATCTGCCGGCCGGCAGATTCGCTCCAAAGTGCATTTTGATCACTGAGATATAACCTCAGTGATCAAAATAAAAAAAAATAGTAAATGACACCCCCCCCCCCCCCCCACTTTGTCACCCCCATTGGTAGGGACAATAAAAAAAATAAGAATTTTTTTTTTTTTTTTTTCACTAAGGTTAGAATAGGGGTAGGGGTAGGGGTAGGGTTAGGGGTAGGGGTAGGGTTAGGGGTAGGGTTAGGGTTAGGGGTAGGGTTAGGGGTAGGGTTAGGGGTAGGGTTAGGGGTAGGGTTAGGGGTAGGGTTAGGGGTAGGGTTAGGGGTAGGGTTAGGGGTAGGGTTAGGGGTAGGGTTAGGGGTAGGGTTAGGGGTAGGGTTAGGGGTAGGGTATTTTCAGCCATTTTAGCCCTAAAAAGCTTCCCAGGAAACACACAGTCTCTGCATAGAAAACTGCATAAAAAAAGGATAAAAAAAGCCTCAAAAAAACGCATCAAAAAACGCATCAAAAACGCATCAAAAACGCATCAAAAAAGGACCAAAAAAAGGACCTGCGTTTTCTGCCAAGAGCTGCAGTTTTTAAAAAAAACTGTCCTGAAAAAAAAAGGATGGAAATCCTGAACGTGTGAACATACCCTAAGAGACCTAATCTGTTTTAATATAACTTTGGAGGTGTCTATACAATGGACAACCCTCAAAATGGATACAACTTTAAAAACGAAACCCCTCGAAATATGCTGTCGGGAAGTTTGCTACTTCTTCAGGTGCCTAAAAATAGAGGAATAAATGAAAAAAATATATATATTTTTCTCCACTAAAATGGTGCTATTATCTTAATAGGCCACCATAGCTGGAAGACTTTGGATTTCCAAGGCACTTATTGAGGAAGCACAATCACAATATGAGGGTGCTGATGAGGATTTAAAAAAAAAAAAAAAAACCTTCCCCTCCCCCCTCCTCATTAACCCCTTCATGACCTGGCCAATTTTTTTTGCAATTTTGACCAGTGTCCCTTTATGAGGTAATAACTCAGGAACGCTTCAACGGATCCTAGCGATTCTGAGACTGTTTTTTTCGTGACATATTGGGCTTCTTGTGAGTAGTAAATTTAGTTTGATATTTTTTGCATTTGTGAAAAAAAATCGGAAATTTGGCGAAAATTTTGAAAATTTCACAATTTTTAAATTTTGAATTTTTATTTTGTTAAACCAAAGAATTATGTGACACAAAATAGTTAATAAATAACATTACCCACAATGTCTACTTCACATCAGCACAATTTTGGAAACAAAATTTTTTTTGCTAGGAAGTTTGACCAGCGATTTCTCATTTTTAGAACAAAATTTACAAAACCTTTTTTTTTTTTAGGGACCACCTCATTTGAAGTCAGTTTGAGGGGTCTATATGGCTGAAAATACCCAAAAGTTGACACTATTCTAAAAACTGCACCCCTCAAGGTGCTCAAAACCACATTCAAGAAGTTTATTAACCCTTCAGGTGCTTCACAGCAGCAGAAGCAACATGGAAGGAAAAAATGAACATTTAACTTTTTAGCCACAAAAATGATTTTTAGCAACAATTTTTTTATTTTCCCAAGGGTAAAAAGAAAAACTGGACCCCTAAAGTTATTGTACAATTTGTCCTGAGTACGCCGATAGCCCATATGTTGGGGGTAAACCACTGTTTGGGCGCACGGCAGGGCTCGGAAGGGAAGGAGCGCCATTTGACTTTTTGAATGAAAAATTAGCTCCAATCGTTAGCGGACACCATGTCGCGTTTGGAGAGCCTCTGTGTGCCTAAACATTGGAGCTCCCCCACAAGTTACCCCATTTTGGAAACTAGACCTCCCACGGAACTAATCTAGATGTGCGATGAGCACTTTGAACCCCCAATTGCTTCACAGAAGTTTATAAGGCAGAGCCGTGAAAATAACAAATAATTTTTCTTTCCTCAAAAATTATTTAGCCCCAATTTTTTATTTTCACAAGGGTAAGAGGAGAAATTGGACCCCAAAAGTGGCTGTCCAGTTTGTCCTGAGTACGCTGATACCCCAAATGTGGAGGTGAACCACTGGTTGGGCACACGTCGGGGCTCGGAAGGGAAGTAGTGATGTTTTGGAATGCAGACTTTGATGGAATGGTCTGCAGGCGTCATGTTACATTTGCAGAGCACCTGATGTGCCTAAACAGTAGAAACCCCCCCACAAGTTTCCCCATATAGGAAACTAGACCCCCCAAGGAACTTATCTAGATGTGTAGTGAGCACTTTGAATCCCCAAGTTTTCACACAAAAATAAGTTTTTAGCCCCCCATTTTGTTATTTTCCCAAGGGTAACAGGAGAAATTAGACCCCCAAAGTTGTTGTGCAATTTCTCCTGAGTATGCTTATGCCCCATATGTTTGGGTAAACCACTGTCTGGGCACACGTCGGGGCTTGGAAAGGAGGGAGCACCATTAGACTTTTTGAACGCAAGATTGGCTGGAATCAATGGTGGTGCCATGTTGCGTTTGGAGACCCCTGATGTTAGCCGTTTTTTTTTTTATATTAGTGGTAGGACTCGCAAGATTATGAAGACCCTTGACGTTGGGTTGCGAGCTTACTTTATTTTGGCCAAAATATTAAACCAATACCTCATAATATATGTGTTTATCATATGCATTAATTTTTTGCACTATATCATATCTTTTTTTTTTTTTTTTTGCAGGATGTGGCCAGGCCTCTTTTTGTTGGTTAGGTTTTTCTGGGGCGTCTGTCACTGTGTGCTGCATATTATAGTGCTGGGCAGCCCGCCTGTTAATACAGGGGCGCCATTAATAGGCTGCATACCAGACACTCTGCATCACACTTACCTGTGGTGCCGGGGTGGCTGTTTTTATCTAGTAGTTTGCACCTGTGCCGCCCCTTGCCTTTATCAGTGGAGGCCTGCTGCATCCTGCTAAGTGTGCATTTAGGTACCGTCACACATAACGATATCGTTAACGATATAGTTGCTTTTTGTGACGTAGCAACGATATCGTTAAGGAAATCGTTATGTGTGACAGCGACCAACGATCAGGCCCCTGCTGGGAGATCGTTGGTCGCGGAGGAAAGTCCAGAACTTTATTTCGTCGCTGGACTTCCCGCTGACATCGCTGGATCAGCGTGTGTGACATCGATCCAGCGATGTCTTCACTGGTAACCAGGGTAAACATCGGGTTACTAAGCGCAGGGCCACGCTTAGTAACCCGATGTTTACCCTGGTTACCAGCGTAAACGTTAAAAAAAACAAACACTACATACTTACCTTCCGCTGTCTGTCCCTGGCGCTGTGCATCTCTGCACTCCTCCTGCATCCTGTGTCAGCGCCGGCCAGCCGGAAAGCAGAGCGGTGACGTCACCGCTCTGCTTTCCGGCTGACCGGCGCTGACAGTGCAGAGGAAAGCAGAGCGCCGGAGGACAGACACGGAAGGTAAGTATGTAGTGTTTGTTTTTTTAACGTTTACGCTGGTAACCAGGGTAAACATCGGGTTACTAAGCGCGGCCCTGCGCTTAGTAACCCGATGTTTATCCTGGTTACCGGGGACCTCGGGATCGTTGGTCGCTGGAGAGCTGTCTGTGTGACAGCTCTCCAGCGACCAAACAGCGACGCTGCAGCGATCGACATCGTTGTCGGTATCGCTGCAGCGTCGCTTAGTGTGACGGTACCTTTAGTCATCAGACAGGGTTTTGGGAAGGCCGTATCTCTTGGTATGTATTTTTTTTCTGACTTTTCTCTATGTTAGACCCCTGATGTGCCTAAACAGTGGAAACCCCTCGATTCTAACTCCAACACTAACCCCAACACACCCCTACCCTAATCCCAACTCTAGCCATAACCCTAATCACATCCCTAACCACAACCCTAACCCTAATCTTAACCCTATTTCCTACCCTGACCCTAATTCTAACCCTAACTAATTCCAACCGTAAGGCTATGTGCCCATGTTGCGGATTCGTGAGAGGATTTTTCCGCAGTTTTTGAAAAATCCGCAGGTAAAACGCAATGCGTTTTACCTGCGGATTTACTGTGGATTTCTAGTGTTTTTTTGTGCAGATTTCACCTGCGCATTCCTATTGAGGAACAGGTGTGCGGAATCCGCACAAAGAATTGACATGCTGCGGAAAATACAACGCAGTGTTTTCGCGCGGTATTTTCCGCACCATGGGCACAGCGGATTTGGTGTTCCATACGTTTACATGGTACTGTAAATGTGATGGAAAACTGCTACGAATCCGTAGCGACCAATCCGCTGCGGATCCGCAGCCAAATCAGCACCCTGTGAACATAGCATAACCCTCGTTCTAACCCTAACCCTCGTTCTAACCCTAACCCTCGTTCTAGCTCTAACCCTCGTTCTAGCTCTAACCCTCGTTCTAGCCCTAACCCTAGCCCAAGTTCTAACCCTAACCCTAGTGGAAAAATAAAAGTATATATTTTATTATTGTCCCTACCTATGGGGGTGATAAGGGAAGGGGGAGGGGGGGTTATTTTATTTTTATTATCACTGTGATAGAACCTATCATCAAAATGTGCCTGGAATGAATCTGCCGACCGGCAGACTCGGCGGGCGCACTGCGCATACGCCCGCCATTTTGGAAGATCGCTGCGCCCATGCAGAAGATGGACGGACACCGGAGGTCGGTAAGTATGCGGGGGTGGGATCGGACTGCTGAGGGAGCAGACAGGAGGACGGAGGGCAGGAGAGCACAGGACAGAGGATGGGGGTGGTGGATCGGTGGCAGTGGCAGATCGCGGTTTCCAGCCATGGCCGATGATATTGCAGCATCGGCCATGGCTGGATTGTAATATTTCATCAATTTTCATTACGATTGCTCTGATTGAAAGTGAAATAGTAATAATAATTTTTTTTTATATAGCGCCAACATATTCCGCAGCGCTTTACAGTTTAACAGTTTCAAACACAACAGTCATAAGTAACAACTTTAACAATACAATAATTAAAGCACAATAAAGATGACAATAAAGACGACCCTGCTCATGAGAGCTTACAATCTACAATGAGGCAGAGAAGATACAAAGCACAGGTGTGTATTTACAATGATGTATTTACAATGCTGGTCCAGCCATCTTCAGGGGGTGGGGGATAGATGGTTATAGTGAATGGGCTACACACACAAACATAAAATGACTGATTAGTGAACGTGGTAGGCCGCTCTGAACAAATGTGTTTTGAGCGAGCGCCTAAAACTATGCAAATTGTGGATGGTCCTAATATCTTGGGGTAGAGCATTGCAGAGGATTGGCGCAGCACGGGACAAGTCTTGGAGTCGGGAGTGGGAGGTACGGATTAGTGCAGAGGTTAGTCGAAAGTCATTTGTAGAGCGCAGTGGTCTGTTAGGCGGATAAACAGGAATAAGCGAGGAGATGAAAAAGGGTGCCGCACTGTGGAGAGCTTTGTGGGTAAGAACAAGTACTTTGAATTGTATCCTGTAATGAATGGGCAGCCAGTGTAACGACTGGCGAAGAGCGGCTGCATCTGAATACCGATTAGCCAGACGGACGACCCTGGCTGCTGCATTAAGGATAGACTTGAGAGGGGAAAGTCGAGTGAGGTGGAGGCCAATAAATAGAGCATTACAGTAGTCCAGGCGGGAGTGGATAAGGGCGACAGTGAGGGCTTTTGTTGTTTCCATGGTGAGAAAAGGGCGGATTCTAGAGATGTTCTTTAGGTGTAAGCAGCACGAGCGGGCATGAGATTGTATATGGGAGGTTTAGGAGAGATCAGAGTCAAACATAACACCCAGACAGCGCGCCTGCTGCCGGCATGTTATTATGGTGCCACCCACGGAGAGGGAAATGTCAGATTTAGGGAGGTTAGTAGATGGCGGGAGCAGAAGTAGTTCAGTTTTGGAGAGGTTGAGTTTCAGATAGAGAGCGGAAATGATGTTTGAGACTGCAGACACACAGTCACTGGCGTTCTGTAGTACAGCGGGGGTAAGGTCAGGGGATGACGTGTATAGTTGTGTGTCATCAGCATAAAGATGGTACTGAAAGCCAAATCTGTTGATGGTCTGTCCAATTGGGGCCGTGTAGAGGGAGAAGAGAAGTGGGCCAAGGACTGAGCCCTGAGGTACCCCGACAGTGAGAGGAAGAGGAGATGAAGTGGAGCCAGAGAACAGAACACTGAAGGAGCGGTCAGAAAGATAGGAGGAGAACCAGGAGAGAGCAGTGTCCTTAATGCCTAGTGACTGGAGCCTAGAGAGTAGAAGAGGGTGGTCAACAGTGTCGAAAGCTGCAGAAAGGTTGAGAAGAATGAGCAGAGAATGGTCACCGTTATGTTTTGCTGTCAGAAGGTCATTGGTCACTGATGAGTGCAGTTTCTGTCAAATTTAGGGGGCGGAAACCGGACTGTGAAGGGTCTTGGAGGGAATGAATGGAGAGGTAACTGGTAAGGCAGGAGTAGATCAGGAGCTCCAAGAGTTTAGAGATGAAGGGGAGATTGGAGACTGGTCTGTAGTGGTTTGTGCAAGATCGGTCAAGGGAGGGTTTCTTTAGTAATGGAGTAATGATAGAGTGTTTGAAGGAGGAGGGAAAATGCCAGAGGAGAGGGAGATATTAAAGATTGTAGTTAGGTGAGTTGTGACAACTGGAGAGAGACTGGAGGTGGTGTGAGGGAATGGGGTTGGTGGTGAATGTAGTCGGACGAGAAGAGGAGAGGAGCCCGGAGACTTCTTCTGTGATGGGATCGAATGTGGAGAGTGAGCCAGGGGAGATGCAGGGAGGTGATTGGGAGTGGATTTCCTGACGGATATTGTCTATTTTCTCTATAAAGTGGGAGGCCAGATCATCAGCACAAATGTCTGTGATGGGGCTTGTGCTTTTGGCCTGAGGAGGGAGTGAAAGGTGTCAAAAGTTTCTTGGGGATGTTGGATAGTGAGGAGATCAGGGTGGCCAAGTAGGTCTGTTTAGCGAGGTGAAGAGCAGACTTATAGGTCCTTAACATAAATTTGAAGCGTATGAAATCTTCTGGTGTGTGAGTTTTCCTCCATAGGCGTTCAGCACACCTAGAGCATCGCTGGAGAAATCGGGTTTGCGATGTGAGCCAGGGCTGTTTCACTCTGTGTTTGGAGGTTCTGAGGGTGAGGGGAGCTATTTGGTCAAGGGTGCTTCTAAGAGTGTCATTATAGTGATGTACCGCCAGATCAGGACAGGAAAAATAAGAGATTGGGGACAATGATGAGTGTAGGGAGTCTGAAAGTGTGCAAGGATTAATAGCATGTAGATTTCTGAATGTATGGTATGTAGGAGTGTGCTGGGGTGGGCGAGGATTTGTGAGAGTGTGAAGGAGAGAATGTTGTGGTCAGAGAGGGGAGGGGAAGCGGTGAGTTATCTAGGTAGGAGATTGAGCAGAGCCGGGCGAAAACCAGGTCCAGGGTGTTACCGTCTTTGTGTGTTTCAGAGGTTGAGAGCTGTGAGAGGCCGAGCGAAGTGGTTAGTGATAGAAGCTGGGATGCAGATGGGGAAGTGGGGCTGTTAGTGGGGATGTTGAAGTCTCCCAGGATAAGGGTTGGGAGTTCTGAGGACATGAAGTGCGGCAGCCAGGCAGAGAAATGGTCCAGGAACTGGGTGGGTGAGCCTGGGGGCTGGTATATGACCGCTACTCTGAGGGAGAGGGGACGAAAGAGCCTGATGGTGTGGACCTCAAAAGAAGGGAATGAGAGTGATGGAACTGGGGGGATGACCTGGAAGGTGCATTGTGGGGAGAGAAGTATGCCGACTCCACCACCATGTCTGTTTGTGGGTCTCGGGGAATTTGAAAATTGTAAGCCACCATGGGAAATGGCAGCAGGAGAGACAGTGTCAGAATCCTGAATCCAGGTTTCCGTGAGGGCCAACAGTTTCAGAGAGTTTTTCAGAAAGTAATTGTGTAGGAAAGGAAGCTTGTTGAAACGTCACTTTCAACAGCCAATCAGAGCGATCATAGCCACGGGGGGGGGGCGAAGCCACCCCCCCTGGGCTGAAGTACCACTCCCCCTGTCCCTGCAGATTGGGTGAAATTGGAGTTAACCCTTTCACCCGACCTGCAGGGACACGATCATTCTGTGACACAGCATATGCTTCACAGGTCGGATTGGCACCAACTTTCATGACGCATACGCTGTGTCACAGGTCGGGAAGGGGTTAACCTAGATGCTGATTTAATTATTGCCAGCAGCATTTAGGGGTTAAACGTCAAATCGGGGCCAACGGTGATCGTGGCTAATGCAAAAGGGTATCAGCTATAGCATACAGCTGCATGTTAGGCTGAGTTCATATTTATATTATACATATGTAAAAATTGAGCCAACGTCCTTGTAGAATACAAACGTAGCTCAAAAGGTGGTGGCTTACTAGGATCTACAAGATCATTCACTTGATCACTGACTGAACACCACTAGGGAGGAGCGGACCAAAAAACTTTACAGTCCAAGGTTCGTAAGTGTCCGGTGACAGAGAGAGAGAACTCCGAACTTCGGGTCACCATACATTTCAACGGGGTTCAGGTTCATGTTTAAAGTCGGGTAAAGCTCTGGTTCCTGAACAGAACTTTCAACATAAAGTCAGGTACCGAACCTGAACTTCCAGGGGTTCGCTCATCCCTAAATTCTACACCATTTTGAATGAGCGTGAATGATGCATTACATGCTGACTATTTAAAGGTATTGTCTGCAAGTGAATTAAAAGTCAGCCGTGGGCAACAATACTGCTAAAATAATATATACTCAGCCATTTCATCACCAGCGTTCCAGTGCTGCATCCCCAATTCTCACGGCTGGTCTTTATATACATTGGCTGCAGACATCACCCTTGGAATAACCCATGTGAGCATTACAGGACTGCTGAGGTCCCTGATTGGCTGCAGCAGTCACATGGAGATTATATGGGCTGTGGGTACATCACTAGAACAATGGGGTCTAGAGCATCTTTTCTTAGTTTAGCAGTATTGTGGTCTGGGAGCTGAATATTATGGACAATCCGTTGTATTTTCTTACCTTTCGGTCTTGTTTTGCCGTATGCAGCTTTCTATGATCTCCTTTACCTCTGGGTCAGACACTTTATTAAAGCTGGCAGGCTTTATACCCTGTGTAGTATCAGAAAAGACAATTAGCAGTGCAGATGTACTTAATATAATATATCTCATTATCTGCGGCTTTATTGAGTAATCGACCAAAAGGCAAAAACCTAAAAAAGGCATAAAAAGATCACGAGATTTAGAAGAGAATTGCTGCACGGGTGGGTCGCTATATCCAAATGGCAACAGACGGGAAAGGAAATAAATGTGGAACCGTCGGGGACTTGGAAAGCAAAACAGAATAAGTTACAGGCGAAAAGCAGCACATTTCATGTTATAATATGCCACAGCCAAAAGAAGAGGGAAGAGTAACAGATCGGATCCTACTGCTTTATAAAGAAGAGGGAAGGGTAACAGATGGGATCCTACTGCTTTATAAAGAAGAGGGAAGGGTAAACAGATGGGATCCTACTGCTTTATAAAGAAGAGGGAAGGGTAACAGATCGGATCCTACTGCTTTATAAAGAAGAGGGAAAGGTAACAGATCGGATGCTACTGCTTTATAAAGAAGAGGGAAGGGTAACAGATGGGATCCTACTGCTTTATAAAGAAGACGGAAGGGTAAACAGATGGGATCCTACTGCTTTATAAAGAAGAGGGAAGGGTAAGATCGGATGCTACTGCTTTATAAAGAAGAAGGATGGGTAACAGATCGGATCCTACTGCTTTATAAAGAAGATGGATGGGTAACAGATGGGATCCTACTGCTTTATAAAGAAGAGGGAAGGGTAAACAGATGGGATCCTACTGCTTTATAAAGAAGAGGGAAGGGTAACAGATCGGATGCTACTGCTTTATAAAGAAGATGGATGGGTAACAGATCGGATCCTACTGCTTTATAAAGAAGAGGGAAGGGTAACAGATCGGATCCTACTGCTTTATAAAGAAGAGGGAACAGATGGGATCCTACTGCTTTATAAAGAAGAGGGAAGGGTAACAGATGGGATCCTACTGCTTTATAAAGAAGAGGGAAGGGTAACAGATGGGATCCTACTGCTTTATAAAGAAGAGGGAAGGGTAACAGATGGGATCCTACTGCTTTATAAAGAAGAGGGAAGGGTAACAGATCGGATCCTACTGCTTTATAAAGAAGAGGGAAGGGTAACAGATGGGATCCTACTGCTTTATAAAGAGGGAAGGGTAACAGATCGGATCCTACTGCTTTATAGAAGGAATAATTCAGCACAACCGTGTTAAGAGGCAGACATACACTGGTTACTTTGCGGTAGATCTGAGCTGCGTTCTGGCATTCAGAGTACGGATATTCTGAGGTAGCCATTTCCAGCATGCACATGCCAAATGCATAGACATCCACAGATTCATCATAATGCTCCTCGTACATTTCTGGGGCCATGAATTCTGGGGTTCCTGAAGAGAAAATGATCAAAGACCTTTTGAAAAGAAAGTCATTTAGAGAAAAAAAAAAACACTTTGCGATAGGAAAAAATGCAACATCTCATACAGAAGAAAGACAGAAAAGTGAGGCAGCGCTTCAGGAGCCAAAATAGTGAAAAAACATTACAAAAAAATAAAGATTTCTAAAATGTGGGTATCTAAAGAGCAGCAGATGACAAATATATTCTTCTGTAAAACATGTAAATACACTAATAATAGAGGGGGGTAGCATTTAGGTGATGAGGGTATATGAAAAATTAAATAGTTGCCCTAAAAAAAAGCAGAAAAGCGCCTGCTTTCCACAGATGGCATCCAGGGCCTGTATCTCTGCAGTGCAGTATGCCAGATCAAAGAGACTACTAGACATTTACACATTAGTCAGCATTAAATCATTTCTTCAAGGGAAAGGAGGGAGACAGAAGCTCAGAGCTCGTGGCCATGGTCGTGGGGGTTTCCTCCTTAGCACGACATGATCACATCTGTTCCCCGTGTGTTTGCGAGGGTTTCCTCCGGGTTCTCCGGTTTCCTCCCACACTCCAAAAACATACTGATAGGGATTCTAGATTGTGAGCCCCAATGGGGACAGTGCCAATAATGTTTGTAAAGCGCTGTGGAATTAATGCCAATATATAAATGAATAAAATAAATAAATAAATCTATCTGGGTCAAACATGACACTAGCTCACCAATCACACTCTTTGCGAAGGACGTCCGCATCAATGTAGCCAGCCCGAGGTCTCCGATCTTCACAGAACCGGTGGGCCCCGTGATGAAGATGTTGTCACATTTCAGGTCGCGGTGGATTATAGGAGGAGTCCGGGTGTGGAGGAATTGCAGCCCTTTCAAGATCTGTCTGCACCAACTTCTTAACACTTTGGGCTTCATTACTTTAAATCGTTTCAAGTAACTGAATATAAAAAAAGCAAAAACATTGTGTTAATTTCTGTAATCAGAGCCCAGGAAAGGTGCAGAAATATAGAGCTTTTACAGTGTCTAGCACCCCAATAATACATAATGCAGCTTTCTCTACATGTTACCAAATGCTACAAAAGAGAAATGTTAGATATTACTGATCCTAACACTTAGAGGTCCTTAAAATGTAACTGCACTTTCAGAAAACAATGGACGGGAAAGAAGTTCTAGGTAAGTACCAATTAAGGTGCTGAGACACTTGGAGGTCGCAAAAATGAAGGTGCAAAGGCACTCAGCTAAGTGCTGCTCTCCTCCAAAGCAGGAGACGGACCGAAACTCTGTAAATCATAACAGTTATTTTAGTTTTAATTTCAGAAATCAAGTCTTCAACATGAAAATAAACAACTTTGCAATATAGCTTATCAGAAAAAAATCGCCTTTTTCTCCACCTGGACTGAACTTGCCCTCTCAATACAGGGGTAAAATCTGTATTCAGCGAAGGCAGATTCTCTCATTACTTAAATAGGAGATAACCGTTGGTGCTCATAAGATTCTATGCAGGATGGAGGAGCTAAAGGCCGATATAGACATTCTGCTGCAAGTTCTCCTGAAAAATCAGTTACAGTCCTCCATAAAATAGAAATCTGATTAATGGGAAAATCTGTAGGATTCACGGAAGACAGATTTTAACCAGGGAATTGAGAATTTTAAGAATGGAGGATCATTACAGGAGGAGAAAGAATCTGATGTATTTAATAAGATGCATTACATGGTGCACCTGAAAATTAGAAACGATCGATGAAAACAAACCAAAAAAGAATGACGGTTACGTTACTCTTCAAACTGAAAGTAGAGCAGAGCTCAGGCCCCTTTCAGTTTGAGATGGGGGGAGTCTCTGCTCTCAGCTGTAAAAACTTTAAAAAGTGACTGCACTTTCAGAAAACTTTATAAAGGGCAACTGCAAATTGTGGAAAAAAAGATAATATACAATACATATACCGTATTAGGGAGTGGAATTATGGCCATTACCCCTATATATTACACTAATAAGGCTATGTGCACACGTTGCAGATTTGACTGTGGAATTTTTGTGCCGATTCTGCATTTCTTGGGAGAAAACGCAGGTCAGAATCTGCGCCTTTTTTTGGTATGTGCACACGTTGCAGATTATTGTGCAGATTATTTCCTTTTTTTTACCCCTGCAGATTTCTATTATGGAATGGGTGCAGAATTACAGCAGATCTGCACAAAGAATTGACATGGTCCTTTTTTGAATCTGCTGCGTTTTCTGTGCAGATTTTTCTGCACCATCAGCACAGCATTTTCTTTTTGCCATTGATTTACATTGTACTGTAAATCACTTGCAGATCTGCAGCGTTTCTGCTCGTAAAAAAAGCTGCAGATCTGCAGGAAATCTGCAACGTGTGCACATACCCCAAGGGTCGTCCTCTTGGTGGGCTGGAGACATGAGAAGGTACAGCTGTGTCTCCAACCATGCACTGAGGACCTGCAGCTTCCAGAACAATTAATAGCCCTTAAAAATAATGCAGGGGAAGACTAAGGATGCATTTCCATTAACAATGATATTAGAGGGAACTGCTTCTACTGTAAGGCTATGTGCACACGTTGCGGATTGGGGTGCAGAATTTTCCGCACAAAATCCGCATCTTCTGGCCGAAAACTCAGGTGCGGATTTTGTTCGGTTTTGATGCGGAATTAATGCGGATTTTGCGTGGTTTTTACCACTGTCGATCTCTATAATGGAAGGGTGCTGAAATGCTGCAGTTCCGCACAAAAGAAGTGACATGCACTTCTTTACAATCCGCAGCGGATTCAGTGCAAATTTTTCCATAACATTAGCACAGCTTTTTTTTTCCCCTATTGATTTACATTGTACTGTAGATCACTGTGCGGAACTGCAGCGTTTCTGCGTGGAAAAAATCTACTGCAGATGCGCACAAATTCCGCATCGTGTGCACACAGCCTAACTTGTTCACATACAGTGCCAGTACATGTGAAGCAATATGTTGCTTTTTCCAGCCCCACAGTAAGTAGCTAAAAAAAAAAACAATGTCCAGTGCCGGATGTGCTCTATAGGAAGGATGAAACGATTCCCTGCAATATACATTGGAGTTTGGAAATGGATTTCTGCTCATTTGGGGTAATGTATATTTTACTGGAAATTTCCACCATTAAGTGCACATCGTACTTCCTGTAATGTCAGGTTTTGGTCAGGGCAGTAAACTGAAAACCTAGAGAGGAAGCATGTAGAATATATGGAACAACTTTCCTTGATCAAGAACTCGAGTCTGCAATTTATATATCCGTGAAAAGGAGCAAATGAACCAAGGAAAAAGCACGGGTCTCCTAACAGCGCTGCCAATTACTGAAATGAAAACCAATGATCAGCTTCACTACCGTTCAAAAGTTTAGCGTTACTTAGAAAATTCCTTCTTTTTGAAAGAAAACCACAGTTTTTTTCCAATGAAGCTAACATTAAATGATTCAGAAATACACTCTATACATTGTTAATGTGGTAAATGACTATTTTAGCTGCAAACGTCTGCGTTGTAATGCAATATCTTCATAGGTGTGTAGATTTCCAACAACCATCACTCCAGTGTTCTTATGGTACTTTGTGTTTGCTAACTGTGTAAGAAGGCGAATGGATGGTTAGAATACTCTTGAAAACCCTTGTGCAAGTATGGTAGCACAGCTGAAAACAGTTTGGCTGATTAGAGAACCTATAAACCTGACCTTCATTTGAGCTAGTTGAGAATCTGGAGCATTACATTTGTTGGTTCCATTAAATTCTCAAAATGGCCAGAAAAAAAATAACTTTCACGTGAAACTCGACAGAAGGCTATTCCATGCGAGAAATTGCCAAGAAACTGAGGACTTCATACAACGGTGTGTACTACTCCCTTCAGAGGAGAGCACAAACAGGCTCTAACCAGAGTAGAAAGAGAAGTGGGAGGTCCTGCTGCACAACTGAGCAACAAGACTAGTACATTAGAGTCTGTAGTTTGAGAAATCGACGCCTCACAGGTCCTCAACTAGCTTCATTAAATAGTACACGCAAAACGCCAGTGATAACGTCTACAGTGAAGAGGCGACTCTGGGATGCTGGCCTTCAGGGCAGAGTGGCAAAAGAAAAAGCCATATCTGAGACTGGCTAATAAAAGGAAAAGATTAATATGGGCAAAAGAACACAGACATTGGACAGAGGAAGATTGGAAAAAGGTGTTATGGACAGATGAGTCCAAGTTTGAGGTGTTTGGATCACACAAAAGAACATTTGTGAGACACAGAACAGCTGAAAAGATGCTGGAAGAGTGCCTGACGCCTTCTGTCAAGCATGGTGGAGGTAATGTGATGGTCTGGGGAAGTGGGAGATTTGTACGAGGTAAAAGGGATATTGAATAAGGAAGGCTATCACTCTATTTTGCAGCGCCATGCCATACTCTGTGGACAGCGCTTGATTGGAGCCAATTTCATCCTACAACAGGACAATGACCCAAAGCACATCTCCAAATTATGCAAGAACTATTTAGGAAAGAAGCAGGCAGCTGGTATTCTATCTGTAATGGAGTGGCCAGCGCAGTCACCAGATCTCAACGCCACTGAGCTGTTGTGGGAGCAGCTTGACCGTATGGTACGCAAAAAGTGGCCATCATGCCAAACCAACTTGTGGGAGGGGCTTCTGGAAGCACGGGGGGAAATTTCTCCAGATTACCTCAGCTGGAATTGCTGCAACGGGAGCACCCTTTGACGAAAGCAAAGTTTGATGGAGAAATTATTTCAAATAAAAATCTTTTTTTCGAACCTTGTCAATGTCTGAACTAGACTTTCAATTCATCTGGCAACTCATTTGATTAATTAAGTATGAGTTTTCATGGAAAACACAAAATTGTCTGGGTGACCCTAAACTTTTAAACGGTAGTGTAAATATAAAGGAAAAGACACCATAAGGCTATGTTCACACACTGCATTTTTTTATGCAAATTTTGTGCTGCGTTTCACAGTACCAGCAAAGTCTATGATGGGGCATAAGAGGGGTGAGTTGAACTTTTATGTTTTTAAATGTAATTTTTTTTTTTCTACTTTTGCCATGCTTCAATAGTCTTCATGGGAAACTAGAAGCTGCCATAATCCGATCGACTCTGCTACATACAGGTGATGATCAGATCACCTGTATGTAGCAGAATTGCTCACTTGCTATAAGCTTTGAACACCGGGCGGCGCTCATAGCAATCCGGAGTGACAACTATAGAGGTCTGCTGGAGACCTCTGGTTGTCATGCCACCCCATCGGTGACCCGCGATCACGTGATGGGGTCACCGATGGGTGGGATTTCCTCAGTTAAATGAGGCTGTCAGAGATTGACAGCGGCATTTAACTAGTTAGCAGTGGCTGGCGGATCGCGATTCAACCATCAGCTGTTAGAGGCACATGTCAGCTGTTCAAAACAGCTGACATGTGCCGGAAAAGATGTGGGCTCAGTGCCGGTGCGGAGCCAACATCAAAGGGAGAGAGGGAGTCAGACATCGGTGTACTATTATGCCCGATGTCGGAAAGGGGTTAAACTTGGCATTTAAGGGGGGAAAAAAACGCAGTGAAAACGCAAAGTGTGAACATAGCCAAAGAAGGTTTTGCTTAGCTTTTTGGTGTGTTTTTTGTTTAGGTTTTGCTGAGTTTTTGTTAGGATACATTTGTCTGTTGTGCATGCTGAGAAAGTTTAGTGCTTAAAAAAAAAATCTCATTGAACTTAATTAGGTTTAGGCCCCAAAAACGCAGCAAAACTTGGTACCTGCATTTTTGCACTACCAATTGCTTTCCATGGGTGAAAAACACAAAAAAAATCCTGAAAGAAGTGACATGCTGCATTTGGCAAAAAACAAGCTCTGTGACAAAACAGTCAAGAAAAAAAAAACAAAGGTGTGGGCATGAGATTTCTGAAATCTCAGACTTTGATGGTACTGTAAATCGCAGCTGAAAATTTGTCCTACAAAAGTCTCAAAAACCCAACATATGAACATAGCCGTAGTCGATATAACACTAAAGGTACCTTCACACTGACCAACTTCACAACGATATCGCTAGCGATCCGTGACGTTGCAGCGTCCTGGATAGCGATATCGTTGTGTTTGACACGCAGCAGCGATCTGGATCCTGCTGTGACATCGTTAGTCGGAGCAGAAAGTCCAGTACTTTATTTCGTCGCTGGCTCTCCCGCAGACATCGCTGAATCGGCGTGTGTGACGCCGATTCAGCGATGTCTTCACTGGTAACCAGGGTAAACATCGGGTTACTAAGTGCAGGGCCGCGCTTAGTAACCCGATGTTTACCCTGGTTACCAGTGTAAATGTAAAAAAAATAACAAACACTACATACTTACATTCCGGTGTCTGTCGCGTCCTTCGGCGTTCTGCTTCCCTGCACTGTCAGCGCCGGCCAGCCGTAAAGCAGATTACAGCGGTGACGTCACCGCTGTGCTTTACGGCCAGCCGGCGCTCACAGTCAGTGCAGGAAAGCACAACGACGGGGGACAGACACCGGAATGTAAGTATGTAGTGTTTTTTTTTTTTTTTTTTTTTTACATTAGCACTGGTAACCAGGGTAAACATCTGGTTACTAAGCGCGGCCCTGCGCTTAGTAACCTGATGTTTACCCTGGTTACCAGGGGACTTCGCATAGTTGATCGCTGGAGAGCTGTCTGTGTGACAGCTCTCCAGCGACCACACAGCGACGCTGCAGCGATCGGGATTGTTGTTTAGATCGCTGCAGCGTCGTTAAATGTGACGGTACCTTAAGGCTATGCTAAATCTGGCCACACATGCCAGCCAATAGCCAGATGAACTTTCATTTAGCTGACAGTTCTCTTCAGACTCCGAATGGCTGAGCATTCAGGTGTCTTTAAATGAGCAGAAAGCTGCTGCCATCTGTAGAGAAGCTTGGTGGTGACGCAGGAGCACAATCACACCTCTGCATATCAGCTGTAGACGGCATGTCAAACTCTATAAAACATCATCATGGAAACATCTGTGGACGGTGAAGTGTATATTTACGTTTTTAAAGTGCCAGACGTCATCAGTTCTGTCACTAGGACAATGCATTTCTTTCCCTTCAGTGAAGATTCCCAGGAATCGTAAAAACGCACGATGTTCGGATGCTGCAGCCCCTTTAACATCTCAGCTTCTTCTTTGAATCGTTGCTGCTCTGCTTTGGTTAGTTTTCGGTCCTAAAAAGGCAAAAAAACAAAAACAATATTCTCTAATGTAAAAGCTCATGAAAACTGCGTCTGCGTTTTATTTTTTCTAGTTGAGCTCAGTAACCTTTTGACTTTACAGATTTGTTGTGGGACCACAACTCCCAGTATGCTAGGTCAGTCATAGGATGGACATATCAGTTAGTGCAGGAATAACAACTTGGTATTATCTGATTCAGCCACATTTGTATCATCACGCTACACAATATTCCTGTCGCACAGCGCTCTGCTCAAGTGTCAGCATCGACCCATATCTGTCAGATAAATCTTTACTGTAACATTTGGATTGTGGAGTGAAGCGACCCATAAAAATTTGAGTCCTAGAGATAATCTGAGACGAGTACATTCGGCCCATGCATTGCAGTGAATCATTGCTGCAGGAGAAGGTCTGGTTCATCTATCCTGTATCTTTTCCAGGCCGTTTAGGCCTCGCGTGGTGCGCAGAGCACAAGGAGTTCCCTGGTTCTGAATTTACCCTCTCGCACAGTTTACATAATTGCTTGTAGCACATTCTCAAGAGAGGATGTGCTGGCAAAGAACCATAATTTTTAGGTCATCTTAAAAGGTGCAATCAATGACAAAAAGGAAGGAGTTATTGTTCCTTGTAAGACAGGTTTACACTGGGCAATGGTCAGGAATGAACGTTTCAGCAAATTATCACCCAGTGTAAGAAGCTCTTAAACGCAAAGAGATTATACCAGATTACATCGCATCATGACAAAATTGGCAGGATTCAAGGAATCATTTATACTGACCAATTACAGCAAATGAGCATTGCTAAGAACGCCACCACCCGACAAATGAGCAAAACGTTTTTTTCAGAGGGTGAAATCATTTTTAAGAGACCTTAAAAACCATCATTCTTGGCAGCACAACATCCTGTGTAGACATTGTGCCGATGAGAAAAATGACAGACCGCTCAATCCGAGCACATTGAAAGTGCTACTGACCGGTCTAAACAGGGTGCTTTACTATAGGAATACAAATAGGTGATAATTTAACGCCAAAAGTCATGCAAAACCCGCCTAAAGTCAGCTTTTAGGTTTAACAGTCTTCCCACTTACGGGTCATTCCATGTCAAGTGAACCAATGATTTTTACCACTATATTTTTAATTCTTTTGAGATTTTGTTATTTGGTAATAGTGTGTCAGAGAATGCAAATTGTGAAGGAAAAAAAATTTCTAGATTTTTTTTTTTTAACCCCTTTCTGACATGGGACGTACTATCCCGTCGAGGTGGGGTGGGCCCCCATGACCACGGACGGGATAGTACGTCCAGCGCGATCGGCAGGGCTCACGGGGGGAGCGCCGCCGATCGCGGCCGGGTGTCAGCTGTTTATCGCAGCTGACATCCGGCACTATGTGCCAGGAGCGGTCACGGACGGCCCCCGGCACATTAACCCCTGGCACACCGCGATCAAAGATGATCGCGATGTGCCGGCGGTATAGGGAAGCTTCCCGCAGGGAGGGGGCTCCCTGCGGGCTTCCCTGAGCCCCCCGCAGCAACGCGATGTGATCGCGTTGCTGCGAGGGTCTCACCTCCCTCCCTGCTTCCTCCAGCCCCGGATCCAAGATGGCCGCGGATCCGGGTCCTGCAGGGAGGGAGGTGGCTTCACAGAGCCTGCTCAGAGCAGGCACTGTGAAGGCTACAGCGCTGCATGTCAGATCAGTGATCTGACAGAGTGCTGTGCACACTGTCAGATCACTGATCTGTGATGTCCCCCCCTGGGACAATGTAAAAAAGTAAAAAAAAAAAATTTCAAAATGTGTAAAAAAAAATTACAAAAAATATTCCTAAATAATGAAAAAAAAAAAAATTATTATTCCCCTAAATACATTTCTTTATCTAAATAAAAAAAAAAAAAAAGTACACATATTTAGTATCGCCGCGTCCGTAACGGCCTGACCTATAAAACTGGCCCACTAGTTAACCCCTTCAGTAAACACCGTAAGAAAAAAAAAAAAAAAAAAAAAACGAGGCAAAAAACAACGCTTTATTATCATACCGCCGAACAAAAAGTGGAATAACACGCGATCAAAAAGACAGATATAAATAACCATGGTACCGCTGAAAGCGTCATCTTGTCCCGCAAAAAACGAGCCGCCATACAGCATCATCAGCAAAAAAATAAAAAAGTTATAGTCCTGAGAATAAAGCGATGCAAAAATAATTATTTTTTCTATAAAATAGTTTTTATCGTATAAAAGCGCCAAAACATAAAAAAATGATATAAATGAGGTGTCGCTGTAATCGTACTGACCCGAAGAATAAAACTGCTTCATCAATTTTACCAAACGCGGAACGGTATAAACGCCTCCCCCAAAAGAAATTCATGAATAGCTGGTTTTTGGTCATTCTGCCTCGCAAAAATCAGAATAAAAAGCGATCAAAAAATGTAAAGTGCCCGAAAATGTTACCAATAAAAACGTCAACTCGTCCCGCAAAAAACAAGACCTCACATGACTATGTGAACCAAAATATGGAAAAATTATAGCTCTCAAAATGTGGTAACGCAAAAAATATTTTTTGCAATAAAAAGCGTCTTTCAGTGTGTGACGGCTGCCAATCATAAAAATCCGCTAAAAAACCCGCTATAAAAGTAAATCAAACCCCCCTTCATCACCCCCTTAGTTAGGGAAAAATTAAAAAAATGTATTTATTTCCATTTTTCCATTAGGGCTAGGGCTAGGGCTAGGGCTAGGGTTAGGGCTAGGGTTAGGGCTAGGGTTAGGGCTAGGGTTAGGGCTAGGGTTAGGGCTAGGGCTAGGGTTAGGGCTAGGGTTAGGGCTAGGGTTAGGGCTAGGGTTAGGGCTAGGGTTAGGGCTAGGGCTACAGTTAGGGTTGGGGCTAAAGTTAGGGTTAGGGCTATGGTTAGGGCTAGGGTTAGGGCTACAGTTTGGGTTGGGGCTAAAGTTAGGGTTGGGGCTAGGGTTAAGGCTACAGTTAGGGATGGGGCTAAAGTTACATTTACAGTTGGGAATAGGGTTGGGATTAGGGTTAGGTGTGTGTCAGGGTTAGAGGTGTGGTTAGGGTTACTGTTGGGATTAGGGTTAGGGGTGTGTTTGGATTAGGGTTTCAGTTATAATTGGGGGGTTTCCACTGTTTAGGCACATCAGTGGCTCTCCAAACGCGACATGGCGTCCGATCTCAATTCCAGCCAATTCTGCGTTGAAAAAGTAAAACAGTGCTTCTTCCCTTCCGAGCTCTCCCGTGTGCCCTAACAGGGGTTTACCCCAACATATGGGGTATCAGCGTACTCAGGACAAATTGGACAACAACTTTTGGGGTCCAATTTCTCCTGTTACCCTTGGGAAAATACAAAACTGGGGGCTAAAAAATAATTTTTGTGGGAAAAAAAAAAGATTTTTTATTTTCACGGCTCTGCGTTCTAAACTGTAGTGAAACACTTGGGGGTTCAAAGTTCTCACAACACATCTAGATAAGTTCCATGGGGGTCTAGTTTCCAATATGGGGTCACTTGTGGGGGATTTCTACTGTTTAGGTACATTAGGGGTTCTGCAAACGCAATGTGACGCCTGCAGACCATTCCATCTAAGTCTGCATTCCAAATGGCACTTCTTCCCTTCCGAGCCCTCCCATGCGCCCAAACGGTGGTTCCCCCCAACATATGGGGTATAAGCGTACTCATGACAAATTGGACAACAACTTTTGGGGTCAAATTTCTCCTCTTACCCTCAGGAAAATACAAAACTGGGGGCTAAAAAATAATTTTGGGGGGAAAGATTTTTTTTTTCAATTTTCACAGCTCTGCGTTACAAACTGTAGTGAAACACTTGGGGGTTCAAAGCTCTCACAACACATCTAGATAAGTTCCATGGGGGTCTAGTTTCCAATATGGGGTCACTTGTGGGGGATTTCTACTGTTTAGGTACATTAGGGGTTCTGCAAACGCAATGTGACGCCTGCAGACCATTCCATCTAAGTCTGCATTCCAAATGGCACTCCTTCCCTTCCGAGCCCTCCCATGCGCCCAAACGGTGGTTCCCCCCAACATATGGGGTATAAGCGTACTCAGGACAAATTGGACAACAACTTTTGGGGTCAAATTTCTCCTCTTACCCTCAGGAAAATACAAAACTGTGGGCTAAAAAATAATTTTTGTGGGAAAAAATTTTTGTTTTATTTTTACGGCTCTCCATTATAAACTTCTGTGAAGCCCTTGGTGGGTCAAAGTGCTCACCACACATGTAGATAAGTTCCTTAGGGGGTCTACTTTCCAAAATGGTGTCACTTGTGGGGAATTTCAATGTTTAGGCACATCAGTGGCTCTCCAGACGCAACATGGCGTCCCATCTCAATTCCTGTCAATTTTGCATTGAAAAGTCAAACGGCGCTCCTTCCCTTCCGAGCTCTCCCATCCGCCCAAACAGTGGTTTACCCCCACATATGGGGTATCAGCGTACTCAGGACAAATTGTACAACAACTTTTGGGGTCCAATTTCTTCTCTTACCCTTGGGAAAATTAAACAAATTGGAGCTGAATTAAATTTTTTGTGAAAAAAAGTTAAATGTTCATTTTTATTTAAACATTCAAAAAATTCCTGTGAAGCACCAGAAGGGTTAATAAACTTCTTGAATATGGTTTTGAGCACCTTGAGAGGTGTAGTTTTTAGAATGGTGTCACACTTGGGTATTTTCTATCATATAGACCCCTCAAAATGACTTCAAATGAGATGTGGTCCCTAAAAAAAAAATGGTGTTGTAGAAATGAGAAATTGCTGGTCAACTTTTAACCCTTATAACTCCCTAACAAAAAAAAATTTTGGTTCCAAAATTGTGCTGATGTAAAGTAGACATGTGGGAAATGTTATTTATTAAGTATTTTGTGTGACATATCTCTGTGATTTAATTGCATAAAAATTCAAAGTTGGAAAATTGCGAAATTTTCATAATTTTCGCCAAATTTCCGTTTTTTTCACAAATAAACGCAGGTACTATCAAAGAATTTTTACCATTGTCATGAAGTAAAATATGTCACGAGAAAACAATGTCAGAATCACTGGGATCCGTTGAAGCGTTCCAGAGTTATAACCATACAAAGGGACAGTGGTCAGAATTGTAAAAATTGGCCCGGTCATTAACGTGCAAACCACCCTTGGGAGTAAAGGGGTTAATTGATTTTCAACGTTCGGAAAAAGTGCGAATTTCGGTGTTGCCTGCCTTTACATTTCTCGCCATAACTCAGGCTAGAAAAAAGATAGAGAAACAAAATAAACACTACTCTACTCAGAACTGTACAGGCTTTCACCAGATATGTCACAAGAGTATCTTTGATAATATTTTACCTATGCGAACGCAAGCGCAAAACTTTAAAACGCATTTCAGAAAAAAAACGTTTAATTTAAAAATTTCAAAAACTGCACACTGCTATGCTCCTATCCACATCTGTACCAAAATACAAGCTGGGATCATATTTTAAAAAATAAAACTATTACAGTGTCAATTCGAAAATCTCGCATTCAGATCTGTTCAGCCTGTGGTCTAACAGTGTGGGGTCTATATTTACCAAATAATCCATGATTTTTAGATATTACTGTATTATTTTATTATTTTACAGCTTAGAAGCAGGAGAGGGCAGAGGAGAAAGCTTTGTTAGGGCTGAGAATGACCAGGGGTAGACAATGACTGCAGAGCAGATGACCGGCCGGCAGCTCGGGCCTCCAGAGGCCATATTAAGACCTACTCTTCACACCCAGGAAACTCCTCAAATGGAGGGAGAAAAATATTCTTAACATCCAGTGCATGTATCGTACAAACCAGGACTACGAAGAGGAGGAGAGTTTGTGAAAACATCGGTTACAGGAAGCAGAAAGGGGACACAGCAATACTGGACCTGTCATCCCATGTAGTGAAACAGAAATAAAACCAAGGGTTTTTTCATTCAGCAAAGAGAGTGACATCCATGACGTGGTAGAAGGCGGCACAAGATTGGCAATGGATGACATTACTGGTGATGTGACCTGTGAATATGATTGGCGCTGGTGGCGGCTACTGTACTCTCCAAAGATTGTGAAAATGAAGAAGTGGAAAGGACTTTTCTGCAGCTTCTGGTCCAGAGCCATCCTTTGTGTATCCAAGAAAATCAGACATTGTAAAAGTTACAAAAATCAGATACTGACTCAGGTGGAGCCGAGCACCATGACCGGCCGCACATACTGACACAGAAGGAAACGGCCATTGCTAGTAAGCGCTTATGGTCAAGATGACATTTCACCCACTAGAAGGGACACATTGATGATAACAGGCCAGTGTAAAAACCTACCATTAATTGATTAGTTCATATTTTATAAAACGAGGATTTAACTACTGTACTAGTCCTCTTAAACACTTCATAAATGACATGTTTAGTGATATAATAGAAAAAACATTGTTACATGTATAAATGGGTGGTAAAAATATTGGTTCTTTTAATCTTGTTTTTAACATATAACTAGGATGAGATTGTATTTGGAAAATCACACTTGAGGACATGATGAACTTTTTTCTTTTGGCTTGTTCAATGAATTCAGGTTGAAAATGCTGAGCAAGTTGTGTTATGATGATTAAGATGGATTTATTCTGGCACTTCAGTATTTGTTTTTTGTCTTTCTCTATTGTTACATATAAATGTTGAATTCAATAAGTTGTAATTTGAAAAGAAAAAGGGAAGAAACTCACAAGAACATAAAATCAGATGATGCAAGGCTTAAAAAAAAAATACAAGTTTGACAGGTCCCAAGTTGAATCCCTGTACAAATATAAACAAGAACACAAGTAACACACATGCATGTTTTCACAATTTTAAAACATACGTTTTTTTCACAATTGCGCATCAAAATTTTGAATTTGATTTCTCCAAAACAAAATATCAAGAAACATAGCCTTGTGACATATCAAATGAAAGCTGGTACCGTTCTGAGAAAAATGATGCCTCTCCCACCTCTTTATCTAATTCTAGCCCAAGATATGATAAAAAATGTAAAGCCATACCAGGCCAAAATCCGCACTTTCAAAAGTTTAAAAATCTGTAAAATAATTAACTGATGAAGAAAAAAATTCTAAACTTTTAATTTGTAATTAACTAAAGTTGTACTTCACAAAAACAAAAAAAAGACGTAAGGTAAAAAAATATTCATATTTGGATCACTTGATATGGAATGACCCTTACAATGCAATATAGCGGGGGTTAGAAAAATGATCATGGCATTCCGAAGCCAGTCAGACCAGTGCATGTGACCAGAGAATGATCCCCAATTTAGGTGCGTTGGCGCCTGGCATCCCAATATCAGTCCAGCTCATGTCAATAGGAAAGCAGCTAGAGCGCAATTTTCACACACACGATTGTTTTTACAAAAAATAAATAAATAAAAAAATGGAAACAGTGGAAAAGACCAAATTCCACTAGACAAGGATGGATGCAATTGTATGTTGCTGGATTTTGGAGGAGAAAACTGACAGGCTTATTGAGGTAAAGGCCCCGGCAATGTTGTGATCCTGACCAAGCATGAACAACAAACATCTTGTCTTGGCAATTCCAAAATGAATGATTAGTGGGAAGATTCAGTTTGTTATAGGATATGAAAAACAAGAGAAAACATTGATGAAAAAGAGCGACTCGTCAGGGAAGAAAACGTGCAGCGTTCAGAAAAGAGCTCAGAGAAGCACGAAGTCTGAGGACTAGAAGGAAGGCGGCCGGAGAGGGACAGAAAGTAATCAGATCGGTGATCGATACTGAAACGGTTAAATGTAGAACATACAGAGCATGGCCTGATATACTTTAAATGAGGAGAGAGTATTGAAAAGTAGGGTACATGAAAAAAATGTCCCCGCAGGTGATAAGACTGAGCCGGAATCCAGTTATTATGAGCGACGCATTTACTTTATCTTTTTCGGTTTTAAAGAGTATTGGTACAACTAAAAACGTAACCGTATAGGATCTTATATTACTATATTACTCAAGATTGTAACATTATTTATTAACTAGTAGTGATGAGCGAGTATGCTCATAACTCGAGTTTTCCCAAACACGCTCAGGTGGTGTCCAAGTATTTGGGCGTGCTCAGACATTTAGTTTTTGTAGCCGTAGCTGCATGATTTGCTGCTGCTAGATAGGCTGAATGAATACATGTGGGGATTTCCTAACAAACAGGCAATCCCTGCATGTGTTCAGTCAGCCCCCCGTGGAAGCCCACACGAAACACACGTCGGGGCTTCATGGACCCACACTAACCCTTTGATGTCGGCCTGCCCAGCTGGTTTAGTTTCAGTGGTTGTGTGCCCACAATAGTTACACAGAAGCTCCATATGCACCTTATCTATGATTAGCTGTTTTAATGTTATTGGTTTGTCATGTTTTGTATAATTGTTTACTAAAAATCACATTTTTAGTACTCTGTTTGGGACATGTACTGCATGTGTTTGTGTAGGAATCATGTGTTCAGGTTGTCTAGCAGCCGCAAATCATGCAGCTACGGCGACAAAAACAAAAACAAAATCTCTGAGCCTGCCCAAATAGTTGGAGCCTACCCGACCATGCTCAAGAAAACTTGAGTAACGAGCATACTCGCTCATTACTATTAGCTAGGCTAAAACTGTCCCCCCTCCCATCCCCACCTTCCTTACCTGGCACATTTTCTGGGGGGGATTTAATGAGCTGTAAAAAAGGGTTTTTTGTTTGGATATTCCTATAATTTTTTGGCATCTTTATTGTGATATATAGGGCAGAATTTTTATACTATTTTTTTGCCCCCTTGGCTGTACAGCAGAGCTGATTGTGTCTCCTGGGTCTCAGCAGTTCCAGCTCCCTTCCTGTACACATGTTTTGTACAGGAAGGGAGCTGGAACTGACCGCTGGATCAGAAGGAGGAAACACCATTAGCGCTTTCTATTACTATCCACACAGCGCTATAGCATTATTCAGTGCTATAAATAGAACAATTGGGAAGGCAGAGACGGTATAAACTGTCCCTGCCTTCTATATGAGGAGCTCCCGCACGATTACATACAGCCATTCTACTAAATAGTGATGTTTTAGAATGTCACTGAAGAGTAGAACACAGGCTGCCCAGACACTTATAGTCTAAGGGCGGGTCCATAAGTAGTTAATGGGTTTTTGCCTAGTGTTAGGGACAGGGAAGGAGCCCCTGGTCCCGGGTCACCCGACAGCTGTGTCATAACAAATCGGGCAGATTATGCTAATGTCACTTGGATCAAACTCTCTCAGAGGTTGATCGGTGTGTTACCTTAGTGTCATCAGATTCTCTCTCATGAGAATTGCCTCAGAGGTGACATTCGAGTGCAGTCCATCGTTTCACATGCACCCACTAGACTTGTATGGGTGCGAGTGATCAGATTCAGATGCCTTCGATAATGTTGCTGCGAATCTTCATGAGAATAAAAGAACAGATCCGCACTACCCCATAGTATAATATTGGGCTGAGCGCTATACGAGAAAACATCGGATAGCACCCAACCATGCTATAAGCTAGTATGAGCGAGCCCTTACTCTGGTGGACTCGAAACTCTTGTCCTAAGAACAGAACATGAGCAGGAAGGCTTTTCAGTCTTTGAATGTGAAGAAAAATGCTTCAATTCATTAATAGCAAGATGTGATCTAGTAGAAAAAAAATAATTGAGACAGTATCACAATATTTTCTGACACAAAATGATGACACCAATTTAAAGAAAAATAAAAAGCTTCTTTAATGTTCTCATTGCACCCACTGTAGGGGTGCGAGAACCTAATTAGGAGAAACACTGTATAAGTCAGCAGTAATTCACAGAGAAGCTTGGCAACTTTATTTTAATTAAACTGAAACTGTGGACCAGCAAAAAATAAACCAAACGCAAACTCATAAATCCCAGTACGGAAAGATTGGATTAGGCTACAATTACTGAATACACCATATGAACGACTGTTCCCCGTTTTATCAGCAGGAGCAGAAAATTTGCTGTCTTGTGACCAGACTGGGCCTGGCTGTGCTGGCGATATATGTCCAAAAACCAGAGGTCAACCCAAAACCCATAGACTGCTCTCACTTTTTCAGCAAGTATTCCTAGAACGGAGATCCAAGTGACAACTGACTATGAAAGTTTTAAAGGCATCATCTCTCCCAAAACAGGGAAAAAAAAAATATTATATATATATACACACACTTTTTTTTATATAACCAAATGGACTTAACGTGCAGCAAAAAAAAAAGAATCAAAGTGTAGTTGAACATTTTCAGTATCCCATCTCCATAGGGAACATAAGGAGGATGTAATGTATGGGATCAGTCTCAGTCATCTCTGGTCCTTGCCCACTGTGCTTGTGTAGAAGAGGATAATACATCGGCACAGACTTATTTCCCCATTCTCACTATCTATGCACGACTTCGGCCCCGATCCTTGGAGACATCACTCACATTCCTTCTTGCTTACCACATCACTATTCTGACCCACATAGTCTTCCTTGTAAAAGTACATTTCTCAGTATTGTAGAAAATCTGGCTCTTACATCACAGCTGAAAAATGTCTCCATCCACCCTCCCCGCGCTCTGTTTTACATATTCTTTAAGTGTGATCCTATTACTTTACAGGCTCTTAATCTGTAGGTCATCCCTCCAACAGTGCAAGCAACAGCTAATACAATGGAGAGGACTGAAAGACCATTTCGCCCGGGTGACTTTGTCCGGGTTAGTTGTAGTATCTGTATCAGCAGGAATAATTTGTGTCCATGGCCCCTGTATCAAATTCCTAGACATAACCAGAAGTTATTGGGATCTTACTTATCATACACATCTCATTTTTCTTATAGAAAAGTGATACATTTTTTAAAAACCAACCCCTTTGAGGCCATAGGACATTATGTTTGCATAAAAAAAACACCATAGATAATTTTTGCTATTTCTTTTAAGAGGGGAAAAATATTCATGAGAGTGTCTAAAATACATGATTTCCTATTCATTCATTTTTTTTCTTGGTTTTTTTTTTTTTTTTCTTATTCAATTAAGGCCAATGGACATAACCCTCCAAACATATGGTATCGGTTCTCATAGGTCGGCACATTCCTGAATCTGGTTGTGAAGCTAAACTGTAAGAAAGCAAACAAACAAAAATCTAAGAAATATGTGAAATGCCGGTGAATTTCTACAACGATTTTTTCAGATATCTGAGATATTTACTACAGGATCTACCTGTCGGATCTGCAGCATGCAAAGCCAAAGAATGTGATGACCTAAAGGACAGTTTGTAAATGAGCTTTTTATCAGGTCTGAGGCAAAGCAGTGGCTTTTTCTGTAAATATGGTAGCAGCAAAAAACATCACAATTGTGGCTACATCCTAGAGGACAGGAGGGAGCAATAGTCTGAAATCTGTTCTACAGACTGTGCAGACACTATGTTTAAGGGCAGCATTAGGAGCGCGGGTAGCACGAGATGCGACTGCTAAGAAGTCTATTGTAAAAGGCTTGCAGAAACCAAGAAGCCATTAACAATAAGCAAACAAACCATTTGCAATTAATTTCTAATGATGCACAGAAAGGGCATGCAACTTTTAGGAAATGGCTTCTTAGAAATCACACCTCAGGAAAGTGACAAACACTACGAGAGAGCCCAGCTTTCAGCACCACTCTCCCGCTATACTTTAGATGTCTGTCGGGCGTCTCTACCATACACTAGAGCAGGGGTCCCCAACTCCAGTCCTCAAGGCCCACCAACAGGTCATGTTTTCAGGATTTCCTCTGCATTGCACAGGTGATGCAATTATTACCTGGGCAAGACTAAGGAAATCCTGAAAACATGACATGTTGGTGGGCCTTGAGGACTGGAGTTGGGGACCCCTGCACTAGAGCACTCGCTCAGCCGAGCACTCCTGTGACCTCTAGGAGAGCACCACCAGTGGCTTATCTCTGACTGGGGAAAGAGGATCAACGGTGGAGATCGCCGCCCTATATGTTACCACATGTCATAAGCCAAGAGGAAAGCAAGACCAGCGAATGGACTATTACTGCCCAAACTGTGCACCTCAACATCCCCTCCCCAGAACCCCTGATTCCCTACCTGGTCACACTAGTTTTTCTTGCTTTGGCAACACTAACTGTATTTTGGTCCCGCTTAATAAAGCACATCTGAATTTGAATAGGATATGTGAAATTTGACATGCTGGATCCTTATCTCCTCTGACAATGATCTGCTGAGGGACCCATATAAATTAAACTGTGGATTGAACCTGATGATATCTGCACGATTGGCTGAAGTTATGTACATGGAGGGGGTGAAGGGGTTTTCGTAATCTCCTCTAAGGAGCAGCAGGCAGTGAAGTAATTCACCATCTTCACACTTTCTTAAGTTGTACTGAGAGGGAGAAGGAAGGCACTGGGTCATTGAGAACCCGGCTGTTTACCAGGTATAAATATTAATAATTTTTCCATTTTATTCAGTTTGCACCTGTACAGTGATTTTGTATGTTTGCCAATGGCAATATAAAATGAAAACTTTCCTGCCATGTGGGTCTTAAAATTTGCAATATGTTACTTTCCGCAATGGATTTTCAACTGTATATTTCACCCACTGTAATTGAGAGAGGGTAAAATACACTACAAAATAAAAGACTTGCTCCCAAAAACTTTCTACTCTTCCTTAGATTGGGGAAGGACCCAGTGGTAATCGATCAGCAAGCCATCCCCAATTATCCCCCCCCCCCCCCCCCCCCCCAAAAAAAAAAAAAGGGCCAAGGATCCTATGGACCATGTTCTGCAGCCCTGCCTTCAATGTAGCAGATACTGTGTGTGCAAGGACTGTGGAGTTGGTAAGGCTGCTTTCACACATCAGTTTTTTGCCATCAGTCGCAATCCATCAAAATCTTGAAGGGAAAAAAAAAACAAAAAAAAAACCAGATCCAGCGTCTGATGCCGCCAGATCAGTTTTTTTCTCATATACTTCTATTCGCGTCGGATGGCCTCACGTTTCATCCGTCGAAAATTGTCAAGCAGCCGGAGACAACGGACAAAGTTAAGTTTTTTGCCTCCGTAAAAAAAAAAAAAAAAAAAACGGACAGCGACGTCGCCGTCCGTTGTTTGTTAGAATGGAAGCCTATGGGCGCCGGATCCGCCAAATGACGGAATCCGGCGACGGATTCCGCTTTTTTTAGAATCCTTTAGCCAGCCCTCCCTAGTTGGATCCGTCGAAAAAAGGGATCCATCGCATCAGTTTTTCAATCTGCGACGGATCTGGTTTTTTTCTTCAAAATACTACAGATTGTGACTGATGGCAAAAAAACTGATGTGTGAAAGCAGGCTTAGCCAGACCACCGACTCAGATTCCTAAAATATATAATAAATTGGGCTCAGTGCTCTAAATGCTATCAGAAGAATTTGGGAAAGTTATAAAATGTTCTATAAATGTCTGTTCTTTTCCTGATCTAAGGATCTTGGCTTTTAGTTGAGATGAATCGGTGCTGCACTTTATGTACCTGCTCAGGACTGAGGCAGTGCTGTGGAGTTGGGAGTCAGGGAAATTGAGGAGTCGGTAAGCCAAATCACTTACTCCGACTTCCAACTCCGACTCCACAGCACTGCCTCAGTCCTGAGCAGGTACATAAAGTGCAGCACAGATTCATCACAACTAAAAGCCGAGATCCTTAGATCAGGAATAGAACAGACATTTATAGGACATTTTATAACTTTCCTAAATTCTTATGAAAACATTTACAGCACATCCTGCAGTTTACTACTGAACACAATTTATTATATATTTTAGGAATCTGGCCATTTTATATCGGCTCCATCTCAGACTCCGAATGGACACGGACACCACAGCCCTGGAAGTGTGCGTGCCTGACCTCCACTCTTTCCTTTGTCTATGGGACTGCAGGAGAAGGCAGAGCACAGTGCTCCGCCATTTCTGGCAGTCACATAGGCAATGAAATGAGTGGAGATGCAGTATGTTCAGTCATTGACCCTCCCCAGTGAACAATAAGTTAATTCCTATCCTATTAATAGGGGATGACTTGATTTTGGAATAGCCTTTTAGTTCAAAGCATAGCATTTGTATTATCCCAATTAATTACTTCATAACAAAGTAAAAAATAAAAAAAACAAAACACAGAACTGGTGACAGCAACTTGACAAATTCAATTAGTGAGGGTATAATAAAGTTTGGGATAATCAACAAGCTTCATACTAATGTGCCCATTAGGTAAGGTTACTGGTTTCAGTACTCAATGTGACAGTCTCAATAACAAACAATCCCCCCAGGCTGGCAATAAAAATAAAAATCTGCACTCACACCCAGTGCGCCTGCCCCCCCACAATCCCGACACGGGTAACATTATCATAAAATCTTTCTGATCTACTGAATGAGGAAGCAGGGAAAGGCCATAAAACGCAGAGAGCAGGCTAATGAATAACCTTTATTACCACAGTAGTCGGACACATTTTTAGTTCTGGATTCGTGCGCTGCACATATGAGGAGCGTTCATTAAAGATTTCCCTTGACCCACTTCTATTGATCACAGGACGCTGAAACTGCACATGTGTAATGATATAAGTCTCTATAGGTTACGTGCCAATTTGCAATTCAGAACTGATAACTGTCTTGATTTTACAGGTGCTGAAGTGGTGTGAGATAATGGACCCAGTGGAATACAGAGCAGTCATCGAGTTCCTTTACTTGAAAGGTCGCACACGAAAGGAGACGTTCGATGAGATGAAAGAGGTTTATGGCGGTGATTTCCCCATCATGTGATGTAGTCAAGAACTGGCATTGTCAATGCAAAGGTGGTCGGACTTCAGTGCAAACAGCTCCAATTCCGGTGTGACCCCACTCTGCTATTGATGAACACACCATCCAGCAAGTGGAGGTCGCCATTTTGGGGGAGAAAAAAAAAAAAAAAATCGCTGCGCAACCATTCACCACCTAGCCTAAAATGTCAAGATTAGTGTGGGGTCCGTGGAAAAAAATCATCCAAGACCATTTGGACATGCTTAAGGTACCCGCTCGCTGGGTTCTCCGGCTGCTCGCACATTTCCAGAAGCAAGATCGAATCGAATGCTCCCAGGCTCTATTGATGATGTGCTTTGGTAACTTTTTCAACAAACTGATCACACAGGATGAAAGCTGGGTCCATCACTATGATCCTGAGAATAAAGTCCAGTCGATGCAATGGAAGCAACATGACTCACTGCCTCCAAAGAAGGCACGTGCCCAACCCTCAGCAGGCAAGGTCATTGCTCACGGTATTTTGGGACCAGCAAGGAGTAGTATTGATGCAAAGGATACCATGATCACTGCATACTATTCTTCACTGCTGCGGAAATTGCAGGAGGCAATCAAAACCAAGAGACGTGACATGCTCACCAAAGCTGTCCGTCCGCCTTTTGCAAGACAATGCGCCAGTTCACAACTCACATGTTGCCCAAATGGAAGCATGTGCCTGTGGCTTAGAAATTCTACCGCATCCCCTTATTCACCCGACCTCATACCATCGGACTTCCACCCCTTTCCAACAATTAAGTTATTTTTGAAGGGCAAGCATTTGCCAGATGATGAGACTCTGATTTCCTAAAGGTACCGTCACACATAACGATATCGTTGCTTTTTGTGACGTAGCAACGATATCGTTAACAAAATCGTTATGTGTGACAGCGACCAACGATCAGGCCCCTGCTGGGAGATCGTTGGTCGCTGGGGAAAGTCCAGGACTTTATTTCGTCGCTGGATCTCCCGCAGACATCGCTGAATCGGTGTGTGTGACGCCGATTCAGCGATGTCTTCACTGGTAACCAGGGTAAATATCGGGTTACTATGCGCAGGGCCGCGCTTAGTAACCCAATGTTTACCCTGGTTACCATTGTAAATGTAAAAAAAAACAAACACTACATACTTACATTCCGGTGTCTGGTGACGTCCCTCGCTTTCAGCTTCCCGCACTGACTGAGCGCCGGCCGCCATAAAGCAGAGCACAGCGGTGACGTCACCGCTGTGCTTTACGGACGGCGCTCAGTCAGTGCGGGAAGCTGAAGGCGAGGGACGTCACCAGACATCGGAATGTAAGTATGTACTGTTTGTTTTTTTAACATTTACAATGGTAACCAGGGTAAACATCGGGTTACCAAGCGCGGCCCTGCGCTTAGTAACCCGATGCTTACCCTGGTTACCCGGGGACTTCGGCATCGTTGGTCGCTGAAGAGCTGTCTGTGTGACAGCTCTCCAGCGACCAAACAGCGACGCTGCAGCGATCGGCATCGTTGTCTAGATCGCTGCAGCGTCGCTAAATGTGACGGTACCTTAAGTCACACAGTGGCTTTTGGAGCAACCTGTCAACTTCTACAAGCGAAGTGTTTACAGTTTACTTAACCCCTTCATGACCCAGCCTATTTTGACCTTAAAGACCTTGCCGTTTATTGAAATTCTGACCAGTGTCCCTTTATGAGGTAACTCAGGAACGCTTCAACGGATCCTAGCGGTTCTGAGATTGTTTTTTCGTGACATATTGGGCTTCATGTTAGTGGTAAATTTAGGTCAATAAATTCTGCGTTTATTTGTGATAAAAACGGAAATTTGGCGAAAATTTTGAAAATTTCGCAATTTTCACATTTTGAATTTTTATTCTGTTAAACCAGAGAGATATGTGACACAAAATAGTTAATAAATAACATTTCCCACATGTTTACTTTACATCAGCACAATTTTGGAAACAAAATTTTTTTTTGTTAGGAAGTTATAAGGGTTAAAATTTGACCAGCGATTTGTCATTTTTACAACGAAATTTACAAAACCATTTTTTTTAGGGACCACCTCACATTTGAAGTCAGTTTGAGGGGTCTATATGGCTGAAAATACCCAAAAGTGACACCATTCTAAAAACTGCACCCCTCAAGGTACTCAAAACCACATTCAAGAAGTTTATTAACCCTTCAGGTGCTTCACAGCAGCAGAAGCAACATGGAAGGAAAAAATGAACATTTAATTTTTTAGTCACAAAAATTATCTTTTAGCAACAATTTTTTTATTTTCCCAATGGTAAAAGGAGAAACTGAACCACGAAAGTTGTTGTCCAATTTGTCCTGAGTACGCTGATACCTCATATGTGGGGGTAAACCACTGTTTGGGCGCACGGCAGGGCTTGGAAGGGAAGGAGCGCCATTTGACTTTTTGAATCAAAAATTGGCTCCACTCTTTAGCGGACACCATGTCACGTTTGGAGAGCCCCCGTGTGCCTAAAAATTGGAGCTCCCCCACAAGTGACCCCATTTTGGAAACTAGACGCCCCAAGGAACTTATCTAGATGCATAGTGAGCACTTTGAACCCCCAGGTGCTTCACAAATTAATCCGTAAAAATGAAAAAGTACTTTTTTTTCACAAAAAAATTCTTTTAGCCTCAATTTTTTCATTTTCACATGGGCAACAGGATAAAATGGATCCTAAAATGTGTTGGGCAATTTCTCCTGAGTACACCAATACCTCACATGTGGGGGTAAACCACTGTTTGGGCACATGGTAAGGCTCGGAAGGGAAGGAGCGCCATTTGACTTTTTGAATGAAAAATTATTTCCATCGTTAGCGGACACCATGTCGCGTTTGGAGAGCTCCTGTGTGCCTAAACATTGGCGCTCCCCCACAAGTGACCCCATTTTGGAAACTAGACCCCCCAAGGAACTTATTTAGATGCCTAGTGAGCACTTTAAACCCTCAGGTGCTTCACAAATTGATCTGTAAAAATGAAAAAGTACTTTTTTTTTCACAAAAAAATTCTTTTCGCCTCAATTTTTTCATTTTCACATGGGCAGTAGGGTAAAATGGATCATAAAATTTGTTGGGCAATTTCTCCCGAGTACGTCGATACCTCATATGTGGGGGTAAACCACTGTTTGGGCACTCGGCAGGGCTCGGAAGGGAAGGCGCGCCATTTGACTTTTTGAATGGAAAATTAGCTCCAATTGTTAGCGGACACCATGTCGCGTTTGGAGAGCCCCTGTGTGCCTAAACATTGGAGCTCCCACACAAGTGACCCCATTTTGGAAACTAGACCCCCCAAGGAACTTATCTAGATGCATATTGAGCACTTTAAACCCCCAGGTGCTTCACAGAAGTTTATAACGCAGAGCCATGAAAATAAAAAATAATTTTTCTTTCCTCAAAAATGATTTTTTAGCCTGGAATTTCCTATTTTGCCAAGGATAATAGGAGAAATTGGACCCCAAATATTGTTGTCCTGTTTGTCCTGAGTACGCAGATACCCAATATGTGGGGGTAAACCACTGTTTGGGCGCACGGCAGGGCTCGGAAGGGATGGCACGCTATTTGGCTTTTTAAATGGAAAATTAGCTCCAATCATTAGCGGACACCATGTCACGTTTGGAGAGCCCCTGTGTGCCTAAACATTGGAGATCCCCCAGAAATGACACCATTTTGGAAACTAGACCCCCAAAGGAACTAATCTAGATGTGTGGTGAGGACTTTGAACCCCCAAGTGCTTCACAGAAGTTTATAACGCAGAGCCATGAAAAAAAAAAAAAATTATTTTCTCAAAAATGATCTTTTAGCCTGCAATTTTTTATTTTCCCAAGGGTAACAGGAGAAATTTGACCCCAAAAGTTGTTGTCCAGTTTCTCCTGAGTACGCTGATACCCCATATGTGGGGGTAAATCACTGTTTGGGCACATGCCGGGGCTCGGAAGTGAAGTAGTGACGTTTTGAAATGCAGACTTTGATGGAATGCTCTGTGGGCATCACGTTGCGTTTGCAGAGCCCCTGATGTGGCTTACCAGTAGAAACCCCCCACAAGTGACCGCATTTTGGAAACTAGACCCCGAAAGGAACTTATCTAGATGTGTGGTGAGCACTTTGAACCCCCAAGCGCTTCATAGAAGTTTATAATGCAGAGCCGTGAAAATAATAAATACGTTTTCTTTCCTCAAAAATAATTATTTAGCCCAGAATTTTTTAATTTTCCCAAGGGTAACAGGAGAAATTTGACCCCAATATTTGTTGTCCAGTTTCTCCTGAGTATGGTGATACCCCATATGTGGGGGTAAACTACTGTTTGGGCACATGCCGGGGCTTGGAATTGAAGTAGTGACGTTTTGAAATGCAGACTTTGATGGAATGCTCTGCGGGCATCACGTTGCGTTTGCAGAGCCCCTGATGTGCCTAAACAGTAGAAACCCCCCACAAGTGACCCCATTTTGGAAACTAGACCCCGAAAGGAACTTATCTAGATGTGTGGTGAGCACTTTGAACCCCCAAGCGCTTCATAGAAGTTTATAATGCAGAGCCGTGAAAATAATAAATACGTTTTCTTTCCTCAAAAATAATTATTTAGCCCAGAATTTGTTATTTTCCCAAGGGTTACAGGAGAAATTGGACCCCAAAAGTTGTTGTCCAGTTTCTCCTGAGTACGCTGATACCCCATGAGTGGGGGTAAACCACTGTTTGGGCACACGTCGGGGCTCAGAAGGGAAGTAGTGACTTTTGAAATGCAGACTTTGATGGAATGGTCTGCGGGTGTCACGTTGCGTTTGCAGAGCCCCTGGTGTGCCTAAACAGTAGAAACCCCCACAAGTGACCCCATTTTAGAAATTAGACCCCCAAGGAACTTATCTAGATATGTGGTGAGCACTTTGAACCCCCAAGTGCTTCACAGACGTTTACAACGCAGAGCCGTGAAAATAAAAAATCATTTTTCTTTCCTCAAAAATTATGTTTTAGCAAGCATTTTTTTTTATTCACAAGGGTAACAGGAGAAATTGGACCCCAGTAATTGTTGCGCAGTTTGTCCTGAGTATGCTGGTACCCCATATGTGGGGGTAAACCACTGTTTGGGCACACGTCAGGGCTCGGAAGTGAGGGAGCACCATTTGACTTTTTGAATACGAGATTGGCTGGAATCAATGTTGGCGCCATGTTGCGTTTGGAGACCCCTGATGTGCCTAAACAGTGGTAACCCCTCAATTCTACCTCCAACACTAACCCCAACACACCCCTAACCCTAATCCCAACTGTAGCCATAACCCTAAACACAACCCTAATCACAACCCTAATTCCAACCCTAACCCTAAGGCTATGTGCCCACGTTGCGGATTCGTGTGAGATATTTTCGCACCATTTTTGAAAAATCCGCGGGTAAAAGGCACTGCGTTTTACCTGCGGATTTTCCGCGGATTTCCAGTGTTTTTTGTGCGGATTTCACCTGCGGATTCCTATTGAGGAACAGGTGTAAAACGCTGCGGAATCCGCACAAAGAATTGACATGCTGCGGAAAATACAACGCAGCGTTTCCGCGTGGTATTTTCTGCACCATGGGCACAGCGGATTTGGTTTCCATATGTTTACATGGTACTGTAAACCTGATGAAACACTGCTGCGAATCCGCAGCCAAATCCGCACCGTGTGCACATAGCCTAATTCTAAAGGTATGTGCACACGCTGCGGAAAACGCTGCGGATCCGCAGCAGTTTCCCATGAGTTTACAGTTCAATGTAAACCTACGGGAAACAAAAATCGCTGTGCCCATGCTGCGGAAAAACTGCACGGAAACGCAGCGGTTTACATTCCGCAGCATGTCACTTCTTTGTGCGGATTCCGCAGCGGTTTTACAACTGCTCAAATAGAAAATCGCAGTTGTAAAACCGCAGTGAAATGCGCAGAAAAACCGCGGTAAATCCGCCATAAATCCGCAGCGGTTTAGCACTGCGGATTTATCAAATCCGCAGCGGAAAAATCCGCAGAGGACCAGAATACGTGTGCACATACCGAAACCCTAACCCTAGCCCTAACCCTAACCCTACCCCTACCCCTAGCCCTAACCCTAACCCTAACCCTAGCCCTAGCCCTACCCCTAACCCTACCCCTAACCCTACCCCTAACCCTAACCCTACCCCTAACCCTATTCTAACATTGGTGGAAAAAAAAATTTCTTTATTTTTTTATTGTCCCTACCTATGGGGGTGACAAAGGGGGGGTCATTTATTATTTTTTTTATTTTGATCACTGAGATATAATCTATCTCAGTGATCAAAATGCACTTTGGAACGAATCTGCCGGCCGGCAGATTCGGCGGGCGCACTGCGCATGCGCCCGCCATTTTGGAAGATGGCGGCGCCCAGGGAGAAGACGGACGGGACCCCGGCTGGATCGGTAAGTATGATGGGGTGGGGGGGAACCACGGGGGGGGGGGGGGGGATCGGAGCACGGGGGGGGAATCGGAGTGCGGGAGGGGTGGAACGGAGCACGGGGGGCGTGGAACGGAGCACGGGGGGGCTGGAATGGAGCACGGGGGGGTGGAACGGAGCACCGGGGGGGGTGGATCGGAGTGCGGGGGGGGTGATTGGAGCACGGGGGGGTGATTGGAGCACGGGGGGAGCGGACAAGAGCACGGGGGGGAGCGGAGCACTGGACGGAGGGGAGCCGGAGCAGTGTACCGGCCAGATCGGAGGGCTGGGGGGGGCGATCGGAGGGGTGGGGTGGGGGCACACTAGTATTTCCAGCCATGGCCGATGATATTTCAGCATCGGCCATGGCTGGATTGTAATATTTCACCCGTTATAATGGGTGAAATATTACAAATCGCTCTGATTGGCAGTTTCACTTTCAACAGCCAATCAGAGCGATCGTAGCCACGAGGGGGTGAAGCCACCCCCCCTGGGCTAAACTACCACTCCCCCTGTCCCTGCAGATCGGGTGAAATGGGAGTTAACCCTTTCACCCGATCTGCAGGGACGCGATCTTTCCATGACGCCGCATAGGCGTCATGGGTCGGATTGGCACCGACTTTCATGACGCCTACGTGGCGTCAAAGGTCGGGAAGGGGTTAAAGAGATGGGAGAAGTGCGTGTCCCTAGGTGGCACCTATGTAGAGAAGGAATAATAACTGTGCCAAGTTTCATTGCTCTCAGTCCACAGGAAGTGGGTCAGGGGAAATCTTTATTGAACGCCCATCGTAATTATAAAGTCACTAGATGGTGGCCCAATTCTAACGCATCGGGTATTCTAGAATATGCATGTCCACGTAGTATATTGCCCAGCGACATAGTATATTGCCCAGCGACAGAGTATATTGCCCAGCGACAGAGTATATTGCCCAGCGACAGAGTATATTGCCCAGCGACAGAGTATATTGCCCAGCGACAGAGTATATTGCCCAGCGACAGAGTATATTGCCCAGCGACAGAGTATATTGCCCAGCGACATAGTATATTGCCCAGCGACATAGTATATTGCCCAGCGACATAGTATATTGCCCAGTCACGTAGTATACTGCACAGAGCCACGTAGTATATTGCCCAGTCACGTAGTATACAGCACAGAGCCACGTAGTGTACAGCACAGACACGTAGTATATTGCCCAGCCACGTATGTAACAGGTTAAAAAATAAAAAACAAATACTCACGTTCCTAAGAGCCCGTTGTAGTTCCGGCGCTTGTGTGTGGTGCACCCGTCAGCTTCCGGTCCCGGGATTGGTATGAGCGCAGGACCTGTGATGACGTCGCGGTCACATGACCGTGACGTCATGGAAGGTCCTTCTCCCATAGCATCTATGGAAGCGAAAGCTGCCGCTTGCAGTGCCGAGGAGAGGACGCGACGGCGGAGGGTGAGTATAACGTTTTATTTTTTATTATTATTTTTAACATTAGATTGTTTTACTATTGATGATGCATACGCAGCATCAATTGTAAAAAAGTTGGTCACACAGGGTTAATAGCTGCGTAAGGCTACGTTCACATTAGCGTTCCGCTAATGTGCGTCGCTGTTGCGTCGACGACGCAGCAGCGACGCGTCCCTATGTTTAACATAGGGGACGCGTGCATTTTTTTGGGTGCGTTTTTCGACACGTGCGTCGGACGCAAGAAAATGCAACAAGTTGCATTTTTCGTGCGTCCGATTTTCGTCAAAAAACGACGCACGCGTCGCAAAACGCAGCGGTTTTGCGCGCGTTTTTGTGCGTCGTGCGTTGCGTCGCCGACGCACCGGCGCGCAACGCTAATGTGAACGTAGCCTAACCGGAGTGCGTTACACCGCGCTCCGGTAACGCTGGCATTAATCCTGTGTGAGGGATGACTGGAGGGGAGTACGGAGCGGGCACTGAGTGCGGGGAGGAATGAGCGGTCATGTTGCCGTCGGACTGCGCCCATCGCTGATTGGTCGTGGCAATGGTCATGGGCGTTTTGCCACGACCAATCAGCAACTTGGATACCATGACAGACAGAGGCCGCGACCAATGAATATCTGTGACAGAAAGACAGACAAACGGAAGGGACCGTTAGACAATTATATAGCAGATAATTTATTTATGCGCTTCTTTAGAGGACCGCTGTGTTGATGCCGCACTGAAGAGTATGTATTAAGTTTACACTTCTGGAGATGTAATTAAGGCCAAAACTGTTCAGCTAAACATTAGACTAAAAAAAACTGTGGCACACGGGCTCCTTAGTGAATCCTGATGGTAGGTGGCCACAGAAAGCTTTCCGTCCTCAAAATCTGCCGTGTACCTCCTCCATGTGCACGTATCCTAAGGAATCACATATAGGCCCCTGTCAATAGTACAAGCCATGTAGCATTAGAAGTTGAACTCTATAGACCTTCATCTTTTTTCAGCAGTATCAGATATGGAATGTGGAAGCAAACCTTTTTTACCTATGGAAAACAACAAGTGCAACCCAGCAAGCAGATATATTGAAATCGATTTGTGGTAATGTTGCAATGTAAGGCTATGTGCACACGTTCAGGTTTTTTTCGCTTTTTTTTTTTTTTTTTGCGGTAAAAACGCTATAAAAACTCATTAAAAACTTATGAATCCTATCATTTAGAATGCATTCTGCATGTTTTGTGCACATGTGGTAAAAAAGCAGCATTTTCATTAATTTTGCGGATTTTCTGCGTTTTTCCCGCTATTCTATGCATTTGGGAAAAAACGCATTAAAAACGCACCAAAAACGCGTGGTAGACGTGGTAAAAACGCATGCGGATTTCTGGCAGAAATGTCCGGTATTTGTCAGGAAAATTTCTGCAAGAAATCCTGACGTGTGCACATACCCTTAGGCTGTGTGCACACGATGCAGATTTGGTGCAGAATTTCCTAGAAAGCTCCCAGGCTTTCTAGGCAAGTTCCCACGATCTATAAACAGCCAGCAGAGGGCGCCTCACCGCAAATGAAGCTAAATATAGCTCATTGATCTATATTTAGACTCATTCCCCGGGGTTTTGCAGCGAGGAGCAGCCTGCATTAGCAAAGCTCCTTGCTGCAAAATGTTTTAACCCCTTCAGAAGGATTTACATCGTTGGACGTTACAGATCTGCGGAGGGTAAGTATATTGGTGGTTTATTATGTTTTTTCTTTCACAGAACGAGGGTCTTCAGTGATTGGATTGGACGTAGAATAAAATACTCCAACAACCATTGTTTTTATTTCATTAAAACAATTTTAAATAATGTGTTTGTGTTTTATTTAACCCTTTCATTCAATTGGATTAATAATGGATAGGTGTCATAATTGACGCCTCTCCATTATTAATTAGGCTTAATGTCACCATACAATAGCAAGGTGGCATTAACCCTTCATTACCCCATATCCCACCGCTACACGGGAATGGGAAGAGAGTGGCCAAGTGCCAGAATAGGCGCATCTTCCAGATGTGCCTTTTCTGGGGTGGCTGGGGGCAGATATTTTTAGCCAGGGGGGGCCAATATCCATGGACCCTCTCCAGGCTATTAATATCTGCCCTCAGTCACTGGCTTTACTACTCTGGCGGAGAAAATTGCGCGGGAGCCCACGCCAATTTTTTCCGCCATTTAACCCTTTATTTTAAGCGCTAGAACGGCCAAATTTTGCAGATACACACTACTAACATTAGTAGTGTGGAATCTGCAAAAAAAATGGAGAGAAGACATGGTTTACTGTATGTAAACCATGTCTCAAATCATGTCGGGTTTTAAGAAGGAGAAAGAAAAAGCCGGTAATTGAATTACCGGCTTTCAAGCTGTATAGCGCTGGAATAAATAGTAATATATATACATATATGTGTCTCACTGACATATATATATATATATACCTATTCTATGTGTACACATTTATTCTACCTATTGGACTGTAAGCTGTCAGTGTGATTTTACTGTACACCGCACTGAATTACCGGCTTTTCTCTCTAACAGCGCTGCGTATTTCTCGCAAGTCACACTGCTTGTCCGTGTGAAATCCGTATTTTTCACGCTTCCATAGACTTTCATTGGCGTATTTCTTGCGCAGTACGGTGACAAACGCAGCATGCTGCGATTTTGTACGGCCGTAGAAAGCCGTATAATACTGATCAGTAAAATACGGCAGATAGGAGCAGGGGTATAGAGAATAATTGTGCCGTATTTTTTGGGAGTTTTACGGACGTAGTTTCTGCGCTCTTACGTCCGTAAAACTCGCAAGTGTGAAGCCGGCCTTATGGAGTGCTGCTTTTTTTTTTTTTTTTTTTTTTTTTTTTTAAAGCTGTCTGGTGGTTTGATAATTGCCTTACTGACTTTACAATGCCTGCTAGTACTTTTATTCTTTATCTAAAAATATATATTTAACCCCTTAGTGACAAAGCCAATTTGGTACTTAATGACCGAGCCAATTTTTACAATTCTGACCACTGTCATTTTATGAGGTTATAACTCTTGAACGCTTCAATGGATCCCGCTGATTCTGACATTGTTTTTTCGTGACATATTGTACTTCATGTTAGTGGTAACATTTCTTCGATGTGACTTGCGATTATTTATGAAAAAAACAGAAATATGGCGAAAATTTTTAAAATTTTGCAATTTTCAAACTTTGTATTTTTATGCCCTTAAATCAGAGAGATATGTCACGAAAAATAGTTAATAAATAACATTTCCCACATGTCTACTTTACATCAGCACAATTTTGGAAACAATTTTTTTTTTGTTAGGGAGTTATAAGGGTTAAAAGTTGACCAGCAATTTCTCATTTTTAAACACCATTTTTTTTTTAGGGACCACATCACATTTGAAGTCATTTTGAGGGGTCTATATGATAGAAAATAACGAAGTGTGACACCATTCTAAAAACTACACCCCTCAAGGTTCTTAAAACCACATTCAAGAAGTTTATTATCCCTTTACGTGCTTCACAGGAACTGAAACAATGTGGAAGGAAAAAATGAACATTTAACTTTTTTTTTGCAAACATTTTAATTCAGAACCATTTTTTTTATTTTCACATGTGTAAAAACAGAAATGTAACAATAAATTTTGTTATGCAATTTCTCCTGAATACGCCAATACCCCATATGTGGGGGTAAACCACTGTTTGGGCGCACCGCAGAACTTAGAAGTGAAGGAGCGCCGTTTAACTTTTTCAATGCAGAATTGGCTGGAATTGAGATCGGACGCCATGTTGCGTTTGCAGAGCCCCTGGTGTGCCTAAACAGTGGAAACACCCCACAAGTGACACCATTTTGGAAACTAGACCCCTTAAGGAACTTATCTAGATGTGTGGTGAGCACTTTGAACCCCCATGTGCTTCACAGAAGTTTATAACGTAGAGCCGTGGGAAGAAAAAAAAAAAAAAAAAAATTCGCATTTTTTCTACAAAAATGATCTTTTTGCCCCCAAATGTTTATTTTCACAAGGGTAACAGGAGAAATTAGACCACAAAAGTTGTTGTGCAATTTCTCCTGAGTACGTCGATACCCAATATGTGGGGGTAAACCACTGTTTGGGCGCACCGCAGAGCTTGGAAGAGAAGGAGTGCCGTTTTACTTTTTCAATGTAGAATTGTCTGGAATTGAGATCGGACGCCATGTCGCGTTTGGAGAGCTCCTGATGTGCCTAAACAGTGGAAACCCCCGCAAGTGACCCCATTTTGGAAACTAGACCCCCCAAGGAACTTATCTAGATGTGTGGTGAGAACTTTGAATGCCCAAGTGCTTCACAGAAGTTTAAAATGCAGAGTCGTGAAAATAAAAAATATTTTTTTTTCCACAAAAAAGATATTGTAGCCCCCAAGTTTTTATTTTCACAAGGGTAACAGGAGAAATTGTACCCCAGAAGTTGTTGTCCAATTTATCCCGAGTACACTGATGCCCCATATGTTGGGGTAACCCACTGTTTGGGCGCACGGCAGAGCTTAGAAGGGAGGGAGCACCATTTGACTTTTTGAGCGCAAAATTGGCTGTCGTGTTTGGAGACCCCCTGATGTACCTAAACAGTGGAAACCCCCCAATTCTAGCTCCAACCCTAACCCCAACACACCCCTAACCCTAATCCCTACCTGATCCATAATCCTAATCACTAACCCTAACGATAATCACAACCCTTACCCAAAAACAACCCTAATGTCAACCCTAACCATAACCCTAATCAAAACCCTAAATCCAACACACCCCTAATCCTAATCTCAACCCTAACCTCAAACCTAACCCTAATCCCAATACACCCCTAATCACAACCCTAACCTTAACCCTAATCCCAAACCTAACCCTAATGCCAACCCTAATCCAAACCCTAATCCCAACTCTAACCCTAACCTTAGCCCCAACCCTAGCCCTAACTTTAGCCCCAACCCTAGCCCTAAGGCTACTTTCACACTTGCATCGTTTGGCATCCGTCGCAATCCGTCGTTTTGGACAAGAAACGGATCCTGCAAATGTGCCCGCAGGATGCGTTTTTTGCCCATAGACTTGTATTGCCGACGGATCATGACGGATGGCCACACGTCGCGTCCGTCGTGCACTGGATCAGTGTTTTGGCGGACCGTCAGCACAAAAAAAACGTTCAATGTAACTTTTTTTGTACGTCGCATCCGCCATTTCTGACCGCGCATGCGTGGCCGTAACTCCGCCCCCTCCTCCCCAGGACATAGATTGGGCAGCGGATGCGTTGAAAAACTACATCCGCTGCCCACGTTGTGCACAATTTTCACAACGTGCGTCGGTATGTCGGGCCGATGCATTGCGACGGCCCCGTACCGACGTAAGTGTGAAAGAAGCCTAACCCTAAATTTAGCGCCATCTTTAACCCTAAATTTAGCCCCAACCCTAACCCTAAATTTAGCCCCATCCCTAACCCTAAATTTTGCCCCAACCCTAAATTTAGCCCCAACCCTAAGCCTAAATTTAAGCCCTAACCCTAGCCCTAGCCCTAACCCTAACCCTAGCCCTAACCCTAGCCCTAACCCTAGCCCTAACCCTAGCCCCAACTGCTCTTCTCCTGCCGGCCGGCAGATGGAGACAGATGGCGGGCGCACTGCGCATGCGCCCGCCATTTTCTTTTCCCCAAAGATGCCGGTGGCCAGGAGGACCCAGGGACACCGGTAAGTATAATAGGGTCCCCGAATCCCCCTATTTCTCTGTCCTCTGATGTGCGATCACATCAGAGGACAGAGAATTACACTTTGCATTTTTTTTTTTTTTTTTTTTCGGTTGCCGGTAAACAGTTAATTACCGGCGATCGCAAAACAGGGGTCGGTAAAACCGACCCCGATCATGATCTTTGGGGTCTCGGCTACCCCCGGTAGCCGAGACCCCAAAGATTCTCCCGGGGTCCGGCCGGCGGGCGCACTGCTCATGCGCCCGCCATTTTGATGATGGCGGCGCCCATCGGGAGCCACGAGGAGCACCGGAGGAGACAGGTGAGTATCGGGGGGCGATCGGGGACCCCTTTTCTCTGTCCTCTGATGTGCGATCACATCGGAGGACAGAGAAAAAAAAAAAAAAAGAAAAAAAAAAATCGCTTTTCTTTTGCGATCGCCGGTAAACTGTTAATTACCGGCGATCGCAAAAGCGGGGTCGGTAAAAAAAAAAACCCCGAATCATGTTCTCTGGGGTCTCGGCTACCCCCGACAGCCGAGACCCCGGAGAAAATCCGACTCTGGGGGGCGCTATTTACTTTTTCCACAGCGCCGTTAATTAACGGCGCTGTGATTTAAGTACCCTTAGCGGCCGCCGTTAAAAGGCGTATCGGCGGTCGCTAAGGGGTTAAGCAAGTGCATATAGAATTAACTTAAAAAAGGTGCAAACAGAATAATGTTAGAAGCTACAAGGAATCAGATTACAGCTGCTCCACTTTACTATCAGAATAACATTCAATTAATAGATATATATTAGGAAATTACTGGGGGGGAAGGGAGAGGCTTCAGTAAAATGTGTACAAATTTCAAGTCCATAGTACAGGCGACTCCCCCTCCAAGAATTCTTCTATAGCATTCATTGCAGAAAAGAAGAGAGGTTATTAATGATCGAGGAATTCACCATACTGAAACCATTATGGTCAGAGTTCCTGAAACATTCATGGAACAGTTTAATTAGCCAGAAGATATAGGTTGCCACATTTAGGCTATGTGCACTCGTTGCAGATTTTGATGCGGATCCACAGCGTTTTTGGATGCGCGGAATTGCATGAAATCCGCAGTATAGTGCACAAGCAATGTTAGTCTTTGTGAAATTGACATTTGGTGTGCACAATTGTTTTTGCCGATCTGCAGCGTTTCTGCACTTACTGACTTCCACTGTGTCAGGGCAATCCGCAGCAAAACCGCAGGTTTAAAAAAAGATCTGCGGTTTTGCTGCGGATGTGCCTGCGAGAAACGCAGATCGGGAGGGGGAAGAGTGTCTGGGCAGAGTGTGTGCGGATACTGTGTGTGTGGGCGGAGACTGTATGTGCGTATGTGTGTGGAGACTGTATGTGCGTGTGCGTGTGTGTGTCATCAGCCCATCCGGCTATGCCTGCTACAGTGACAGGTAGCCGGACGATGGGACAGTAGTAGTCCCATTGTCCGGCTATTGTGTTCAAGTGTAAAAAGAAAAAAAAAAAAAAAAACATACATATAGACATACAGTACATACTCCCCATACAGCTAATCCCAGAAGCCCTTGATCACCTGTAAAAAAAAAATTATCAACAGTATACTCCCTGATCCGCAGTAATCTATGTAATAACGAGTGACCCACGACGATCTCCTATGGAGAGCTGTCACATCGGCAGATGCAACCGCTCTCCAGGGGTTCCGGAATACATTGACAGAAGGTATCCTTCCGCACTGTAACCCTCCACCGCTGTGAGTGCAGAGTTCATGGTGTCACTTGCAGCACCACTGTGTGGGAAAATTCTCACGCAGCAATGCCATAAAGGGAGAGGCCATTAAAACCTCAGTGACAAAACTGCAGGAGCCATTGTCTCCTGTCATTGTGTCACTGGAGGCCTATAGAGCTGTACTGATGTGACAGCTCTATAGGGGAAATTGTCGTGGCGCACTCGTTATTAAATGGACTGCGTCAGACCAGGGTGTATTTGTGTTGGTTTATTATTTTTTCTTTTTTGCAAGCGATCAAGGGCGTCACATGGCTTGGCAGAAAAATAAAGATGGCAAAATTGTGTGGTGTTTTATTTCACTAAAATACTTTATTCTGCATGTGTGTGTGCTTATTTAACCCATTAACTGTAGGATAGGTGTCTTATTGACGCCTCTCCATTACTAAGCCAGCTTGATGTCATCTTACAATTCAAAAGGCGACATTAACCCCCTATTACCCCATATGCTACTTCTATAGGGCAATGGGAAGAGTGAGGCTAAGTGCCGAAATTGGCACATCTTACATTTCTGGGGCGGCTGAGTGCTGGTGTTTGCAGCCCGGGGGGGGGGGGGGCAATAGCCATGGTCCCTTCCTAGGCTATGAATATCAGCCAGCAGCTGTCTGATTAGCCTTTTTTGGCTATTAATTATAGGGGGACCCCTCCTATTTTAATAGCCAGCAAAGGCTAAATATACAGCTGCGGGCTGATATTCATAGCCTGGGAAGATCCATGGGTATTAACCCCTTCCCAGGCTATAAACATTGGCCCCTAGTTGCTGGCTTTCCCTCTATGGTGCAGAAAATTGCACGGGAGCCCACGCCATTTTTTATAAATTAAACAGATTTTGTGTTTAAGGCCGGGCTCACACTTGTGAGAAACTCGCACGAGTCTCTCGCATCGATACCCGGGACCGGAGGGAGCGGCTGCATGTATTTCTTTGCAGCTCCAGTTCCGAGTGCCGGCGACAGTGTCGGGTACTGAGGTGCGAGACTCGGGCGAGCTTCTCGCGAGTGTGACTCCGGCCTAACGCAGAGTGTGTGTGTGTGTGTCTTTATTTAACTCTATGTACCATTTTATTATGTTTATTACAAAACATCGAGCTTGGTATTATCCACACTGCTGTCTTGGAGTGGCCGATTACCCAGACAAGTAGAACGCTGCTTACACTCAATGTGTTATACACTACAAGCGAACCTTGTAAGCTGACTGAATCGCTGGATCTGACCAGCTTTCATCTGACTGTGCTTCTCACATGCTGCAGAGGCAAAGCTTTCTCTGCTAGCAGAACGGGAAAACTCACAGTTTGGCCATCAGAGAGATCAGACCACTAGACTGAATTGTCAATCTTCGGGAGAGAATGCGAGCAAGCAAGAGTCCAAGAGAGCAAGCGCGAGAGCAAGAGTCCAAGAGCAAATGAACAGGAGAGTTCAAGAGAGCCAAAAGATCAAGACAGAGAGAGTCCAGGAGAGCGAGCGAGAGGGGGGAAATCCAAAGACATCAAATAAGTGAGAAAGTCTAGAGCAAGCAAGCGATTTCATGAGAGCAAAAGCACGAGTGAGGTTCTGCTTCAATTATTCTAAATGTGTATCACCACCTTTATAAACTAAAGAAGCAAAAGAGTGAATGCTCAAGTATGTATGTGTTAATTAGGGTTGAGCAAAACGGATCGTTAATTTTCAAAAGTCGCGAGAGAGAGAATGAGAATTTAACATTGACTTTGCATTGGGTTTCGTGTTTCGGTCGATCCCCGACTTTTTGCCATAATCGGCCGATTTCACTCGACTTTAGAGATAGTCGGGTTTCGTGAAACCTGATTCGACCCTAAAAAAGTTAAAGTTGCTCAACCCTAGTGTTAATGTGTTACAAAAATTTGACTCCAATAAAAACACAAGACCGTTCCACAGGAGAAAATCTTTGTGAATGTGAACACATTACCAAGTCGTAAACTCACATTTAATACTACTAAATAAAGAATGCTTCAATTACCAAGTCATAAAACAATATTTAATCCTACTGAAGAAAGAATGCTTTCAGATTACGAATGTCAGCCTATGGGACTGGATCCAGATAAAGTCAGGGCCTGAGAGGTATGTGAACATTAATAAATTAGCCATTAAGAGCAACCAAAGTGAAGCGCTCTGTACACTGCTGACAGATAAATCTAACAGACCTAAAATTATCTGCTGCAACACTCAGCCTCGGGGTAGAAATGCGACAGAGGCCACAAACATTCATAAGTATGGTGGGAGTTTCATTATTTTTTTTTTCGTCTAATATATAATGTCAGCTGTATGTTACTGGAAACATGAAGGTAATGTTTCGCACGGTAGATGTGCTACTACACTTGGGGTTAACCACAGCCAGGTAGTCATGAGCATCCAATCTCAGCCATTCCCCACAGATCCTGAACAAAAAGCATGTAATTTACTTGTAAGCACAGTATACACACAGAGGAGGCGCACACACCAGTGATCGATAAGGAAAGGGCCTGTGGGACTTGTTTCGGAAACAGGTCGATTACTCAGGTTGCAGAGTGATCTCTAGAGGTTGGCGTCTGGACAGTCTGCATCCACAACCGCAGCTCCAGACCAAGACGGACCTGGAACACTTAAGTCTATGTGTGAATGTGTAGACCACAAATAAAAGACCTGTCTTCTGAAAGACAAGTAATTACTGAGAATGCATCAAACTTGAGGACTCGTTAAGGAAAACCAAATATTCTATAAAATAAAAATGTCTACTCCTAAATAGTAGATAAAAACACAGAATCTGAAGAGAAGAAAAAAAAAAGTAACCATCTTTGGATCTTGTGAAAGCTCTGTACCTTTATTTCAAGATGCAACAGATGACAGAATAATTATCAGTTTTCCTGATACTTTTTGTTCGAACAAAAAGATCCTTATTCTCGGCAGCACATTGTCTTGTGTGACTAGCACTACTGAAAACAAATGGTAGCTCATGCGCACTGAGCGATCCATTACAGATCAGTCTGTGCACATCTGAAGTCGGGTCTGCCGGTGTGAACAAGCTACTAAAACAGCTGCTATCAGCAAACCTGCTACCAGTCCCCCTTGTATAGAGCTGCAAATCGAGCAATATAAATGGACCTTGCTCTGGAAATCTATGAATAAAACAACATCTGGGTGTAAGGCTATGTGCACACGCTACGGATTCGCAGCGGATTTGACGCTGTGGATCTGCAGCAGTTTTCCATGAGTTTACAGTACCATGTAAACCTATGGAAGAACAAAATCCGCAGTGCACATGCTGCGGAAAAAAAAAAAAAAATTGGGCGGAAACGCAGAAGTTTATATTCCGCAGCAGGTCAATTCTTTGTGCGGATTCCACAGCGGTTTATACCTACTCCTCAATAGGAATCCGCAGGTGTAAAACCGCAGGCGGAATTCGCACAAAAACCGTGGTAAATCCGCAGTGCGGCTTACCTGCGGATTTACTAAAATCAGTGCGGAAAAATCTGCACACCATTCCGCAGCATGTGCACATACCCTTAAGGTACCGTCACACAACGATTTCTTTAACGATATCGTTGCTTTTTGTGACGTAACAACGATATTGTTAACGAAATCGTTCTGTGTGACAGCGACCAACGATCAGGCCCCTGCTGGGAGATCGTTGGTCGCTGGGAATGATCAGGACCTTTTTTTTGGTCGCTGATCACCCGCTGTCATCGCTGAATCGGCGTGTGTGTGACGCCGATCCAGCGATGTGTTCACTGGTAACCAGGGTAAATATCGGGTTACTAAGGGCAGGGCCGCGCTTAGTAACCCGATATTTACCCTGGTTACCATTGTAAAAGTAAAAAAGAAATAAAAAAACAGTACATACTCACATTCCGGTGTCTGTCACGTCCCCCGGCGTCAGCTTCCCACACTGACTGTGAGCGCCGGCCGTAAAGCACAGCGGTGACGTCACCGCTGTGCTCTGCTTTACGGCCGGCCGGCGCTGACACAGTGAGTGCGGGAAGCTGACGCCGGGGGACGTGACAGACACCGGAATGTGAGTATGTACTGGTTTTTTTTTTACTTTTACAATGGTAACCAGGGTAAACATCGGGTTACTAAGCGCGGCCCTGCGCTTAGTACCCCAATGTTTACCCTGGTTACCCGGGGACTTCCGCATCGTTGGTCGCTGGAGAGCTGTCTGTGTGACAGCTCTCCGGCGACCACACAACGACTTACCAACGATCACGGCCAGGTCGTATCGCTGGTCGTGATCGTTGGTAAATCGTTAAGTGTAACGGTACCTTTTGACTGCATTCACATTTCAGTGTACGCACCACAATGTCAGAATTGGTCACAGGTCTCCTGACCTTGAGCACAACAGCCTCATATAAGCCAAAGAGGCTACCAAATTTGGGCCTTGCAGCCGGTCCATCTGTACATGGACATGTGAAAGTACCCATAGGTAATGTTCACAAACATTTTTCTGCAGCCACTCCCTGCTCTCCTGGGACTAATGAGTTCAAAATGCACTTTTTGTGGCATTTTTGTTGTGATTTATTTGGGTGTGGACTACGTGTTCTTTGTCTACAATAGAAAACCATTTGATGTATTCAACTTTCTCATTGCTTTCTATGGATGAAAAAATCTGCAAAAATGCTTAAAGAATTGACACGCTGCAGATTTAAAAATCACAGCCATTCTCAAATTCAGTGAGGAAAAAAAGGCAAGTGCGTAAGATTTCAGACATCTCAGTTTTGTTGGAACAGCAAAAAGCAACTTTACATTTATTTGCTTAAAAAAAGGCAGCAAGTGAACACAGCCTTACTATTTCCCTTGTGAACAGGATGTGTCCATACATACTCTGCATACTCCTCATGCTGTCCACTCAGTGGCAAATGTCCAGCTTAGGTAACGTTCACATTTGCGTTGTTGGGCGCAGCGTCGTCGACGCATACCGACTCATGCGTCATGCGCCCCTATCTTTAACATGGGGGGGGCGCATGGACATGCGCCGGTATGCGTTGTATTGCGTTTTACGACGCATGCGTCATATTGACACACACAGACAGGGCGCAGAGGACGCTACTTGTAGCGTTTTCCCTGCGACGAAATTCCTGCTCTGTACGATCTTATGACAATGCATGCGTCGCAAAACGCTGCGTACATGCGTTGTTGGTTGCGTGACGCTGCGCCCAACAACGCAAATGTGAACGTAGCCTAACAAGGAGAATGATAATGCAAGTATTCAATTTATTTATACACTGCTCAAAAAATAAAGGGAACACTAAAATCCCACATCCTAGCTATCACTGAATGAAATATTCCAGTTGTAAATGTTTATTCATTACATAGTGGAATGTGTTGAGAACAATAAAACCTAAAAATAATCAACGTAAATCACAACTAATATCCCACGGAGGTCTGGAGTTGGAATGATGCTCAAAATCAAAGTGTAAAATGAAGTTAAAGGCTTATCCAACTTCAGTGGAAATGCTTCAAGACAAGGAAATGATGCTCAGTAGTGTGTGTGGCCTCCATGTGCCTGTATGATCTCCCTACAATGCCTGGACATGCTCCTGATGAGGCGGCGGATGGTCTCCTGAGGGATCTCCTCCCAGACCTGGACTAAAGCATCCGTCAACTCCTGGACAGTCTGTGGTGCAACGTGACGTTGGTGGATGGTGCAAGACATGATGTCCCAGATGTGTTCAATCGGATTCAGGTATGGGAAACGGGCGGACCAGTCCATAGCTTCAATGCCTTCATCTTGCAGGAACTGCTGACACACTCCAGCCACATGAGGTCTGGCATTGTCCTGCATAAGGAGAAACCCATGGCCAACTGCACCAGAATATGGTCTCACAAGGGGTCTGAGGATCTCATCTCGGTGCCTAATGGCAGTCAGGCTACCTCTGGTGAGCACATGGAGGGCTGTGCGGCCCTCCAAAGAAATGCCACCCCACACCATTACGGACCCACTGCCAAACTAGCCATGCGGATTGATGTTATAGGCAGCAGATCACTGTCCACGGCGTCTCCAGACTGTCACTGTCTGTCACATGTGCTCAGTGTGAACCTGCTTTCATCTGAGAAGAGCACAGGGCACCAGTGGCAAATTTGCCAATCCTGGTGTTCTGTGGCAAATGCCAAGCATCCTGCACGGTGTTGGGCTATGAGCACAACCTCCATCTGTGGACGTTGGACACTCAGACCACCCTCATGGAGCAGGTTTCTAACTGTTTATGCAGACACATGCACATCTGTGGCCGGCTGGAGGTCATTTTGCAGGGCTCTGGCAGTGCTCCTCCTTTTCCTCCTCCTTGCAGTGCGTGCGTGCGTCAGTGCGTGCGTCAGTATAGAACACAGCCACGTAGTATATAACACTGCCCACGGAGTATATAGCAGCCATGTAGTATATAACGCAGCCCACACAGTATATAACACTGCCCATGTAGTATATAGCAGCCACACGGTATCTAACACAGCTCACGTAGTATTTAGCAGTGTGGGTACCATGTTAAAAAAAAAATAATTAAAATAAAAAAATAGTTATATACTCACCCGGCGGGATCCAGCGTAGATCCAGCAAACCTCTGGCAATGCGCGAGCAGCTGCCGTTATCTTGTGTTCCCAGGATGCATTGCAAAATTACCAAGATCACTTAGCGGTCTCGCGAGACCGTTAAGTCTTCTGGGTAATTTCGCAATGCATCTCTGGGACCGGAAGCTGGCGGCAGGCGCGAGCACATCGTCGTACTACGGAAGGTGAGAATAGCAGGTTTTTTGTTTTTGAATTATTTTTAACATTAGATCTTATTACTATTGATGCTACATAGGCAGCATCAATAGTAAAAACTTGGTCACACAGGGTTAATAGCGGCAGTAAGGAGTGAGTTACCCACGGCATAACGAGGTCCGTTACCGCTGGCATTAACCCTGTGTGAGCGGTGACTGGAGGGGAGTATGGAGCGGGCACCGGGCACTGACTGCGGGGAGTATGGAGCGGGCACCAGGCACAGACTGCGGGGAGTATGGAGCGGGCGCCAGGCACAGACTGCGGGGAGTATGGAGCGGGCGCCAGGCACAGACTGCGGGGAGTATAGAGCGGGCGCCAGGCACAGACTGCGGGGAGTATAGAGCGGGCGCCAGGCACAGACTGCGGGGAGTATGGAGCGGGCGCCAGGCACAGACTGCGGGGAGTATGGAGCGGGCGCCAGGCACCGACTGCGAGGAGTATGGAGCTGGCCCCTGGCACTGACTGCGGGGAGTATGGAGCGGCCATTTTTCCGCCGGACTGTACCCGTCGCTGATTGGTCGTGGCTGTTTTGCCACGACCAATCAGCGACTTGGATTTCCATGACAGACAGAGGCCGCGACCAATGAATATCTGTGACAGACAGACATACGAACAGACAAAAAGACGGAAGTGACCCTTAGACGCCGGGGAAAAGACGTGCAGGGACTGCACCAGGAGCAGGTGAGTATAATTACACAGCCCCCGCTCCCCCTCCCCTGCCGACCCCTGGGTATGACTCGAGTATAAGCCGAGAGGGAGACTTTCAGCCCAAAAAAATGGGCTGAAAATCTCGGCTTATACTCGAGTATATACGGTACATATATACATATATACAATAATCTTGAACAAAACAAGTCTTTGACTGGTACGGGAGAGAGGACACACGCACACAGTTCCAGGTTATCTTGATAACATCCCACATTTGCTCCAAATGCTTTGGTTGTACATCCTTGCAATAAACTTCTACTGCTAAACAGTGCCTTACACGAGTGCTGACTAAGCAACCATTCTCTCCAAGTGTCTGGAGACCTGTATGAGTCCCATAAGACCTTGACTTAAAGGGAAGGTGCCACCAGTTTTCTTGTATTTTGTTTTTTTGTGAAATTAAGCTTAAAATAGTAATTAAAATGTATTAATGCAATGTTTGCACTATTTGCAAACATTTCTATATGAAAAATATTATATATTTTTCTACAAATATACATATTTACCACTAGGGGGAGCATTTTCCGTTTTAGACCTCAAGCAGTTATAGTAAGATTTAGCAACTTAAAGGTACCTTCACACTAAACGATATCGCTAGCAATCCGTGACGTTGCAGCGTCCTCGCTAGCGATATCGTTTAGTTTGACACGCAGCAGCGATCAGAATCCTGCTGTGATGTCGTTGGTCGGGGCTAGAGGGCCAGACCTTTTCTTTGGTCGCTGGCTCTCCCGCTGACATCGCTGAATCGGCGTGCGACACCGATTCAGCGATGTCTTCGCTGGTAACCAGGGTAAACATCGGGTTACTAAGCGCAGGGCCGCGCTTAGTAACCCGATGTTTACCCTGGTTACCATCCTAAAAGTAAAAAAAACAAACGCTTCATACTTACCTACCGCTGTCTGTCCCCGGCGCTGTGCTTTCCTGCACTCACTGTGAGCACAGCGGCCGGAAAGCAGAGCGGTGACGTCACTGCTCTGCTTTCCGGCCGCTGTGCTCACAGCCAGTACAGAGAAGCAAAGCGCCGGGGACAGACAGCGGTAGGTAAGTATGTAGCGTTTGTTTTTTTTACTTTTAGGATGGTAACCAGGGTAAACATCGGGTTACTAAGCGCGGCCCTGCGCTTAGTAACCCGATGTTTACCCTGGTTACCGGCATCGTTGGTCACTGGAGAGCGGTCTGTGTGACAGCTCTCCAGCGACCAAACAGCGACGCTGCAGCGATCCGGATCGTTGCCTGGATCGCTGCAGCGTCGTTTAGTGTGAAGGTACCTTTACTCTTTGCTGGAAAATTGGGGCAGTAACTGCTGACATCACCATTTCCCTCCCCTTTTGGGTGGTCTAATATCCCTGGGGCAGAATGAAGAGCAGCATCACAGGGCAGCACCATTTTGTGTGTGACTGCCCTGTGACCTGCTATCACCAGCAGTTACTGCATCAGAGGCACAGCTTGTTTACAGAGGAGCAGAACACAGTGGGTTCAGTAGAATTTTTTGTGAATAACATTCTTGCCATCCCCCTTCCCCCACCTTAATCCCTGTCCTGTCAGCTGCCCTGCTCTCTCTCCAGGTGTCACCTCCCTCTCTGCAGGCTGTGAGTGCAGCTTACCAGAGATCACAGGGACTGTGTGTGAGGGGGAGGCAGAGACACAGCAGGAGAAGCACACAGGGCAGCTTGTGAGGAGCAGAGGACGTGCCTGCTTGGAGTACAGAGGAGCAGTGAGGGCTTCTTCTGTCCTGCAATAGAGAGCACAGGACTATAATAAAATGGCAGCTAGTCACACCTACAGCAGTGAGTTGTGCAGCCCACAGAGGCGTGCCCAGCTCACTGCTAATGCTGCTGCAATGTTAGAGATAGGAGATAATAGACCAGCGCTGACCCTATGTCCATGGGGTGCCGTAATCTGACACTGATAGTGCCCTGCTACTGCTGCAAAACCAAGATGTCAGCCCCCAGTGCATTCTTTAAACTCATATAACACATGAAATCTGTTTCACATGAATTTAAAACTTGGTTATATCAGCATGTTATGCTACATTACAGTGATTTATTAATGACCTACAAACGCGGTACCTTCCCTTTAAGCAGCAGGGTAGTAATAATGTAGCCAGAATCTGATCCATGCTGCCTGTGGCTCAGATGGCATGAATCAGCTGTCAGGTTCCCTTTAACATATGTTTTATGACATGGTGGAAGTTAGGGACTTCTGACTGTTCCCAGTTCACGGACTCCAATCCATTAGATTTAGCAGACAGCAGTGCATCTCCTACACCACTCATTCAATGGGCTTAAAGGGACTCTGTCACCTGAATTTGGAGGGAACCATCTTCAGCCATAGGGGCGGGGTTTTCGGGTGTTTGATTCACCCTTTCCTTACCCGCTGGCTGCATGCTGCATCTTGCCTTGCCTTGCGCAGGCGTGTACTACGGAGGACAGAGAATGAACTCCAATCCAATACTGCAGCCAGCATGCAGCCAGTGGGTAAGGAAAGGGTGAATCAAACACCCGAAAACCCCGCCCCTATGGCTGAAGATTGTTCCCTCCAAATTCAGGTGACAGAGTCCCTTTAACGTCACCTGGGAAAGAGATACAGAAAAATAAAGTTCATCCAAAGTTTACAATTGATTAGTGGTGTTCCAAGAGCAGGACCTCCTAAAATCAAATTAGGTGCAGGTCCTAGAGTTCAGACCCCCTACAGATCAATACATTATCATATATAATGTGGATAGATGATAAAGGGGTGGGTCTGAAAAATAAAAAAGTTAAGCTATTTTAGTCCACTTGGATGTCTACTCTATTGTGCACCATGCTCTGTAAACTTTCCAGACCGTTGGGCATGAAAATCTCAGGAGATCAGCAGTTTTGGAGATTCTTATACCACCCCCTCTGGCACCAACAATCACCCTTTTTTCTGCTGTAGGGTTTGAACAACAACTTGAGCTGCCGACCACATCTGCCTGTGTTTTTGCAGCAAGGCTCCGGCAGGTGATTGCGGATTAGATGTTTGCATTACTGAGGAGGTATAAACACGTAGCTAATGGTCAGGCCACTAAGGTTTCCCTAAACCATGGCATTCTAGGCTTCGTGCTCTCATTAAAGGGTTAATGGAAGTCTTCTGACTGACTGATTATGTCAGCATATACTTTCAGGCATTTGTTTAATCATCTCAGGATTCATTGAAAACTTTCATGCCTCGCATGGCTGGTCCTGGTTATATAACCTTGGGTACACTGCTGTATTATACTGTAGACCTCTGCTGTCAACCAGAAGCTTTGCTGATGTCGAGCTGGCACATGATGGTGCCAACATCCTGTACAAACATTTTTCTTTTTTTTTTTAAATAAATAGAAGGGTAACTTTGGCTTCAGCAGCTTGTGAGCTGCCAATGATGTAACGAGAAAGGCAGCACGGGCAGCAACAGACTTTAGACAATGCTAAAAAAGTTAGCTGGAGGTCAGTGTCCGGCACAAGGATCAGACTGCGGTGATTTCAACACTTTTCCCATATTTTCAAGGCATATACCTGAATTTAATGCCACAGCATTTGAAAGATAAATATGCCTAGCAGCAATCGTGTAGCCGGGCTCTGATTTATGTTACATTTTTGAGGGACATCTAGTTCTAGGCAATGTCACTGTTTGCCAAATTTAAGACACATCATGATGACCTTGTCGACACTTGTTTCATGGTATCTAATGCTTTAAAAAATATATTGTACCCTTCTCCTGCCTGATAATTTTCAAAAATAAGATCCCTTTGATGTTGTCAGATATTTATGGAACATGGCTTTTGTTGTAAAATGCTACTAAGAAAAATGACTGGAAAATGTGGGGTCAATCGGAATCCCTGTAAATGATGGCAGTATGGACTACTACTTACCATGAATGTAAAATGTGATTGGTTAATTCTGAACAACCATATCCCCAGTTATGAGGGTGTTCACACTCATGCTACCACATTAAGTATTATTCTTATTTCTCCACTCAATGATTTGTTGGTTTGTTTTTTTAATGGATTTGTACAAATTAATACATTAAAAAGGTGGAAAACATTCTAAAAGCATTCTTCTTAGGATGATTTTTTTTTTTTTAACGTGACAAAAGACTGACATTTTAACAGATGTGTGAACTTTACATACCCACTGTATATTGCCTCCTTACGACTTCTGTGTACTGCAAATGGTACGCCATTTCTTACGGACTGCTGCTTCTAGCCTGTTTCGGGAAATTGCTGCTTAAGCAAATACCTTAGGGGCATGATTGACAGGGATACTTACTGCTCAATGCATTAAAAAAAAAAAAAAAAAGTTCAGAAAACCAGTTCATGGAGGAATAAAAAAAAAAAAAAAAAGGCGTTACAGTTGAGATATACTAACAAACGCACATACGTTGTGAATCGAATCCACTCCACAGAAACAGAGCCTAGCAAAGCCCGGACAGCTCAGGAGCAGCACTTCTTACAATGTGGCTATTGTCTCCCAAAGCAGTAAGAAAATGACAATACATCGCTTGCAGGTGTTCACACAGTACATTCTGTAACAAGACTGTATCTAAATCCAGCAAAGACCTCCATACACATTTGTGAGCCCATGTCTCTGGATAGAAATACTCAATATATTTTAAGGATTAGGAAAAATGAATCTAAAAATAATGATATTCCTCACCTCAAACATCTTTCCCCCTTTTTCACAAAATCTGACTTGCATTACAGCCTAGGATGAAGATGACAGAATGGAAGGACTGCTGCAAAATCTGCTTTTAGCTTTTTTTCTGCTGTCAGCAAAGCAAATTTCCAGCACAAAATAATTTCTGACAGTCTGGTTACTAGGGATGCACAAACCTAGCAACCAGCCTGGCTCAGATTACTCCAGCCTTCAGTGTAATGCCAAATTGCTGAGAGTAGAGGAAGAGTCCAAAACAGGACTTTCCATCTCTATCTACCCCATTTATGGTGGATGTTTAGAGTCATCATGGCGTCTGGAAAAGATAAAGAAAAGAAAGATGACTCCAGAGATGTTGTCATCTTTAAAGGTACCTAGTTATAAATGTTATTTGTGATACTAACTAATGCTTGTGTTTTTATGTTAGAAGAATTAAAGTTGTCCAATGTTGTGATGATTCTGCAGTCATTCTATGTGGCTGCAGACTTCTGAATTCACACAGTTCGCACTGCAAGCCGGTAGGATTCTCTTGTGCTGGTGATTTACATACAGGTGGTGACATGCTGCTAACTAGACATTCGTGGCCTCAATGAAAATGAATTGAGCAAGCCAGACAAGTCTAGTTGGAATGTGGCCAGAAGTATACAAATTGCATACTTGTGCTGTCATGACTGTCCACTCTGGCCACAGGCAAGGGAGAATCCTAAAGGTGTGGAGTGCATGCTCTGTGAAAATTCAAAAGCCTGCAATGACAAAGAGTGACTGCAGACTTTCATCTAAAATGTGGACAAGCCCTTTAATTATAAAATGAAGCCCTGTAGCATTCCAATCCTAACAGCATGTAATATAATCACTGTCAGGATTCAGCTCTGCTTGCTGGTTCTAGCAGTGCAGTTCTCTCTATGTAAAATCTCATGCTAAAATCGGATGCCATACGGATGTCACACTGATGGTCCGTGTGGTGTGCGAGTTTCTCTCGCACCCATAGACTTGCATTGGCGAGTCTCGGCCGAGATACGCTGACAATCGCAGCGTGCTGTGATTTCAGTCGGATCCTGAATACGGCCGAGAAAACAACAGATGATAGGAGCTGCCCCATAGATTAACATTGGTCCGAGTGCTATGCGATTTTTTATCGCATAGCACTCGTCCGTATTACGCTCTAGTGTGACTCCGGCCTAAGTGTGTAAATCACATATGTGCTTGGGGTGGGAGGCTCCAAACTGAATTCTTGCCCCGGGAGCCAGAAAACTGAGATACACCTCTGCAGACTGCTACGGTAAGGTATAGATCATTAGTAGAGATGAGAATTTGATCGTGTCAGGGCTTATTCGGCAAGTTATAAAGCTTACTGAATAAGCTGCAGAGGGAAGCGGGATACATGGAGCGCTCCGGCTGATCAGCTGTTTGGCTCCGCAGCTGCTGATCAGCCGAAGCGATCCAGGAAGCCGGGTTCCCTCTGCAGCTTATTCAGTAAGCGCTATAGCTTGCCAAGTAAGCCCTGATCCAATCAAATTAGTTCATCTCTAATCATTAGCTCCTATGCTCATACATAGGAGTGGGGGAAAAAAAAAAATCTAACAGATTATAGAAATGATAAAAGTTTGCACAATATATAGAAAAGGACGGATCCTTGGATAAGAAGAGCACACAGTGGGGAGAATGAGCTCTTGTAAGCATATTCATATTTACAAGCTGAGGGGACATCAAGTAAAAGCAACCATACATATGTCTCACTTATAGCAGCTCTGTCTTATTTTAGTCCACCAGTTGCTACTAAGGTCAGCACTTGGAAATTCCGCTTTCACAACCCACCAAACTGCAGCTGCCACAACCATTTGTGTGCAATAATGGGGCATTTTACTTGCAGGAAATGTCTTTCCAAATCTTCTATACGAGAAGTCTCATATAGGAGGTCACTTCTCTCTTCCAAGAAGAAACTACAGTCTTCAAATTTAGGCCCTGGTCTGCTTCACATCATCCACACGGCATATTAACGTCACTCATCTTTTTGATTACTCTTTATCAGCAGCGCTGAACAGACGTCAATGTGTTACCACTGAACAGATATTAGTTGCCCAGCTAGATGGGAATAAAAGGAAGGATGGATGTACCTGGCGGTACTCAGACAGTCCATGGTGCACTTGCGCCTAAGCTTTCAAGGGTTATTCACATTATTAAAAGTTATCACATTTACCAAAAAAATTAGATGACTTGAGGATTGGTGGGAATCCAACTGCTGGGACATCAGCTGATACTAAGAATGGTGCTCTAGAATGGAGCGGGGGTTGCACATAGGATACAGTAGTTCAGAACGTTAAGTGATCAGAATAACTTAAGTTTATGTTCTCAATGATGCAAAAATTTGCAGCTGGGAAGGTTAAATGTGAGTTTATACTTTATTAGCCAACCCACTGGAATTGGTTTTGTGACTGTAGCGCTCCTGACATGTTTCCTTAAGCCTCATTCACATGTTATATGATAAAATCTGAGTCCCATCTGTGGTGTTCACGGATATCACTCGCACCTATTATATTCTATGGGGCTGAGCACATGTCCGATGTTTTCCTCGGACAGTGATCAGCAGAAAATATAGGAGATATGTAAGACTTTGATCTGGGCATCGGATCCATATCGGCAATGCAAGTCTTCTGAGCCGTGAAGAAAGAATAAAAAAAAAACGTTGGACGACACTGATGATATCACAGTGCAGACCAATTTTTACAGTCAGAAAGGAGAAGCTGAAGAATCTTTTTTTTCTTTTTCCACAAACTATAAAAACTGATGATCCTGATCTCTGAACATTAGTTTTTCTAATATGTGGGAAAAAAATGTTTCTCCCACCTTCTGTCTGATCAAAATAATCAGTCCGAGGGAATGTGGCCTTAGGCCGGCATCACACTAAACGTATGGGGAAGAAAAATAAATCAAGAAAAATTAAAAAAAAAAAAAAAAAATCATTGGTCCGAGTCTCCTTGCCAAGAGTCGAACAAGTGTTCTCCGTATGGTCATCTGTGTGTAATGCGTTTGCAATGCGATTTTCTCGCACCTATGCATCCGTATGGCTTTACATTTCTCACTGCTTTTACCCATTGAATTTAATGGCTCAATGGGCTGAAATTAGGAAAATGTATAAGTATTTCTCACAAATACTCTTGTCCATGTGGTGTCTGATTTATTTTCTCGCACCCATAGACTTGCATTGGTGAGACTCGGACAATATACACGTGCTGTGATTTTACACGCACGTTGAATACGCCCTTAGAAAAAAATACAGTAATGTATGGGGCAGCTCACATCAACAGTGGTCCGAGTGTTATGAAATGTTTTCTTGCATAGCACTCGTCCATATTCTACGGTAGTGTGACCCCAGCTTTAAACTGAGGATCTGGAGAAATGAAGTAGAAAAATAAGGCTCAGTCCACTATTAGGATAAACTGAAATTTTATATAATGAAAATAAAAATAGCTTTAAAAGAGATGCATTCACACTTTGATACCCTTAGACATTAAATTGTAACAGCCCAATCCAGTGATCAGCCGCTGTAATTCCAGGAAAAAGTCCCCGTGGCTGTGGGCAGTCCTGACGAATCGCTCTCCGCAAACAAAACCACTTGACGGATGACTATGTTTTAAGTCAATTGTTAATGTCCTCCCCAAAGATGGACAGACCGCCGATAAATCAGCCTTTGACTAATCCTAAACAAAGCGGTCAAACAGACATGCACTTGACTTGAAATGACTTGGGTTGCTAGATACCTGCCAGATTTCCTTATTAATGGCATTTGATTATGTAAGCGTAAGCCGTATAACATCCGGTAATAAAATAACTCCACCTCAATGTAACACCAAGACGTCTGTTATAATTTAATAAAATATAATAACTTTCCTGAGGGCAACACAAATGCTGCCAAAAGTGAATAATGCAGCATATTGTGTCATTTATTGTCAACGCTGCTCTGAAGCAATTCGTCCAGAAAGTATTTTTTGCATATAAAAAAATAAATAAATAAATAAAAAGATTAAAAAAAGTTTAAGTTTCGTGAACTCATTTATGATATATTCCTGTGGGAGTTTTTCTTAATAATCCAGTTCTACAGGTTAGTATATATAATAAATTTGCAGATATTAAATAGAAGTCGATTTCCATCTGCTCTAATAAAATGACTTCATAAAAGGGTAAGATTACACTTACTTTACATTAATGACATATCCTCTCAATAGGTCATCAATATCAGATTGGTGGGGTCCCCACGGATCAGCTGTTGTCACCTCCTATGGTGGACGACTATAGTATACAGAACCATTATGCCACAGCTGCGTACACTGTGTATATCCAGGTGATTACAGCAGATCCCACTGAAGCCAGTTGTCAGACACCCATCAATCTGATACGGATTATCTTTTCTTTGGACACTGATTGGCTGCAGTGGTCGTGTGACAATATAAAAGTAGTGGGACTATTTGACTGGTTTAACTTGCCACAAGTTAGAAGTATTTAGCCACATTGTTTCTGATCTGTCCATCAGATGTAAACCATCGTACGCAGGATTTCTTAAGAAGGAAATTCTAGGGTTTTTTTCTGCTGTAATTTTAAAATGATCAGTGGGAAGAAAAAAATATATATATATTATAATTTTATCTACATGATTTGTATCCGTTTTTAATTGCTATTGTGGTAGATTTTAAAAAAAAAAAAAAAGTGTTAAACGTTAAAAGAATTAAATGTCATAATAGCATTTTATGAGGTGAAAAAAAAACACTTAAAAAATGGCTGAAGAATCGTCAAGTCACTTCTTTTAATCTTAATATATAAATTCACAGCGAAGGAACACCATATACGAAATAGAAATACGATACCCAATAAAACTTAACATTTAATAATTATCCTTACAGTAAAAAAAACACATACTACATACAACCTAAAACCAGTATCTACTGTTTGACACAGAGATATACAAAGATACAGGGTGCTCTCAAACCCTAGGGTCCCGACTATCTGTCCCCTACCTTGCCGTGGAGGTTGGCACCCTATATATCCTGCGCAATGGCGCCCCCGCTCAACGTAGACTAACCCTAAATCGCCCTAATAGACCCTCACGTGCAAGAAAATATATATCAAACAGCAGAGCATACACTCATAAGCTAATAGTAAATAAAGATAAACTTATTGCACTTGCCCAGATACTAAAGTGCAAATCCTAACACTCGTTTGGATGTTGCAAAAATGATGATAAGCAACAAACAAGGAAGCCTATAACAGCACCCTAGTTCACCCTACCTGTCCGTGGGGGTTGGCGCCCTAGAATCCTGCGCAGGTGGCGCCCCCACTCCACGTAGTCTTCCCCTAGCAGCACCCTAGGCTACTTGTAAGGGGATACCAGAGTGCTATACAAGATATACAGTTAGGGGCAAAAACAAAAAATAGAATAAATACACAGCAAAGCCCAAAAACAGTTCTCCAAACAGTGTTAGACTAAAAAGTATAATAATTTAAGTACTCTTTAAAGTATGAAGATCTCGACGCGTTTCCCTGAAATCAGTTCATCAGGAGACATACTTATAGACATTTAAGAGAACTTATCTGAGTGACGATTCAGGAAGATAATGATCACACTCTACGCCATTTACATGCGGTGGGGAACAATGTCCAAGCCAGTACCACAGACCTAGATGAGCCCCTGTTTTACTGTTGGCACCTTTATTTTTTGTTCTGTGATATAATAATCTTAATATATACTTACCTAGTAATGTCTTCACATCCTGTTCCGTCCAGATGTTTCCCGATCCCAGAATTCCAAGTGGCGGAAGTTCACCGACCTCCATATTGGGACACTCAAGTGATGGGTGTCTCAATATTGAAAATGCACCACACACACTGTATACGCCGCACGCACCACACACACACACAAACACACTGCATACGCCGCATGCACCACACACACACACACACACACACACAAAAACCACAAAAAGGTGTACAGGAGGAGCGCATGCGCAGTTTTAATGTGACCGCCGCTATCTGTCTGCACAAAGATGGCGGCGGTCTGATTTACAGCGCAGTGAATCATTCGGCTGATCCCGGCAGCAGATGCGTGACGTGTCTACAGGCAGAGGAAGCCGATTGCATTAAAGGGGTTTTCCCACAAAAGAAAGTTCATTTTAAAAATTGTCTGTGTCTGACCGTGTACACACCATACCACATCTCCTGGGCAGGGGAGGAAGCAAAAGATAATACTGACATTACAGCAGGGGATCACAGAGGATTTCTTTTGTCAGGTAAAAAATTACACTAACTGTTTTTAAACAATATTTTACTCCACAAAACATATCCTCTGCCAGACAGCTCAAACGGGACAGCACATGAGGGGAGAACACAGCGCAGAAAGGAGAGAGACAGCAGACAGGGGGGATAGCACATGGGGTAGACAGGTCAAAGAAAAGAGCACAGACGGGAGAAGTCAGCACATGGGGAAAGAGAGGGGATAGGTGGGTGAGCACAAGGAGGAGAGATTCTCAACGCTGCAAAGCCTGCCCCCATCGTGACATTAGCGCCCTCCTGATGAGATAGCATCAGGCCTCCATCTAGTATCTAATAAACACTCAAAAAGATTTATGAACAGCAAGATGGTTTTAAATAGATATGAATGGTAGACTTTCAAGCATTTTGTAAGCAATTTTTTCAGGCATTTTTGAAGCAGTTCCACTCCAAAATACTCCATGTGAACATAGCCTTAGCGAATAATCGTAGTTTTATTTTTTTTTTCCCCCTATAAATAGCACACGTGAAAGAAACTTTGTAATTTATCTCACTAAAGAAAACCGCTTCCTTCTCCCCTAATCTTTTATTTATAAAAATTCTCAATTCACAGATAAAAATCAGTTTTTAGTGTACACAGATTTCACATTACTAATATAAGAGTAACATTGTATGGAGAAGTGTAATCAGAATGTCTGTGTCGGCCTCTAACGCCCCACCTCTCTATAACATTTTAAAAGCACCAACTTTCATATCCTCTCTCAGCCATGAGAAAATCTGCTGTCTCGAAATACATCATTTACACCTGTATTTAAGGCAAAAGTGTACGGCTACTTTCACACTTCCGTCTTTTGTCCTCCGTCGCAATCCATCGTTATGGGCAAAAAACGGATCCTGCAAATGTGCTTGCAGGATGCGTTTTTTGCCCATACACTTGTATTAGCGACGGATGGGCACACGTCGCATCCGTCGTGTTTTGGCGGACGCGACGCACAAAAAAAAGTTCAATGTAACATTTTTTTGTGCGACGTGTCCGCCATTTTCGAACACGCATGCGCGGCCGAAACTCCTCCCCACCCTGCAGAATGGGCAGCGGATGCGTTGAAAAACTGCATCCGCTGCCCACATCTTACAGTTATTTCACAACGTCCGTCGGCCCGACGCTTTGCGACGGGCCCGTACCGACGGAAGTGTGAAAGTAGCCTAATTCAGGAGAAAGAAGCGGATTGCTCTGGTTTGACCGAATGTGAAGTTGCTGATTTTCATGTGTATTATTGGTTTATTAAATAAAAATTAAGACAATGGCCACATTAGTTTAGGCCTATGAGCCAGAACAACAAGTGACCTCCTACAAAGACTTGCGGCCATGTGATCAATCTCAATCTACACTTCTCAGGTATCGCCCAGAACCCGCAGTGCAGCATTTATTGGGTTTGGGTACTTTTCAGGATACTTTATTCTAATTTTTTGAGCCAGTGAAAGTTTCAGGATGGCAACAGTTTCGAAGCTTGTCATGGATACTCCTGTGCTACAATATTCTGCCCAAATGAGATGCTGTCCTGCAAAAACTCAAGTAGCATCATAAACTACTACAACAGACGATCCAAGACAGGCCCCATCAAGGCAAACACTTGGGTTAAACAAATATGTACCGAGCTATCGAGTAGGTGTTTAAAAATTCAGTTTCCATACAGTGAGGATCTGTAAGTTTGTGAGAAATTGTTAATAGGTGCCTCAGCGACACCGTGGAGAGCAAATGAAAGACACATTCATAGTCTATAACATTCCAGGAAGCTTGAGAGCGAACACAGGATTTAGCAGCGCCACAGTCCAGCAATCAGAGGAGATATTTAGCAAAAATGTACTAACCTGCAGCTCACACCACGCGACTTCTACCCACGTCTCAGTATCCAGTCCTTTAAAGACAGTCTTAAAAGCCCCACGGCCCAACTCAATGTCAAACTTCAAAAATCGGCCACTGGGGGACGTTCCTACAGCTTTCATTTCTGCCTCCTCCTCCATTTCCTTCTCAGTTTTCTCCCTCGGGGAGTCCTTACCAGCAACAGATACCATTTTAGGTTCATTTTTGTCATCCTGGCCTACACCAGTGGCGTGTGCCATATGGCTGTCCAGTTGCTGCTTGCCCTCGTGCTCAGTAGCCTTCTCCTCTTTGAGGGGTTGCTCCAGTATCCTGTCATCTTCAGTGATGTCTACGCTCTTTCTGAAGAATCGCTTTCTTTCGCTGGTCCCTGAAGCAGACAGAGGTTTGTCGCTCTCCTCTGTGCTGACATGTCGGACCAGAGAAGAGCCCTGCGGGACCAGGTTCTTTTCTGCAGAAAACCCAGCTGGTTTGTCAGATTCATCCGTGCTTGCCGGTTCTCCAGAGTCGGTCGCCATTTTCCTCAGATTTGCAGTTCAAGTTTTCACAGAATATACAGTAAATAATCCTTCCAGAATCAAGACCTGTAAGAGGAAAAGATTAAAAACAATTAAAACCTGGAGGTAAATATATTCTTAAAACACATCATACTTAATGGATATTGTATCTGTATTTCAAGACACAGCCACTGAAAATTTTCCAATTTAGCACATGGGTCAAGTAAAATGCTCAAAGCACTCTCCCTCTCTATGAGCCAGAACAGTAGCATCTCCCACGTTGGACACGTGTAATACTACATTTCCCCTGTAGGGGTGCTGCAGAAGAAATGAGCAGTCAACTTCAACAGGTAAAACTATTTGCCAGGGAAGAGGATGGTTTCAAGAGCGCTCACATATTAGTGAGACCACAATTTAAATGAGGATGGCAAACGGCCCATATTGGCAAGGTAAGGCACAAACTGCAATGAATGGCCTTCACAGTACTAAAAGTATGGCTTAAGACACCAGAATGGGAGAGGGGGCTCTATTCCCAAAGCAAGGGACACCCCCTCCATTGAGGTCCATATAGCAGAACAAAGCATTTGGATTCTGCCTGCTTTAATAAGATGACCCCTTTAAATCCCAGACACAGTCTGCTATGTACTGTGATCTATAGAGGCTGTAGAACTCAAATCATCCAAAAATGTACGGTACGGTAGATTTTTGCACATAAATGCACGGATACATTTACATAAAATATAAAAGTTTTCCCTGAACATGATCCACAGAAACCAGAACCACATCAACAGCAAATTGGCTCGTATACACATAAAACATAGGGCTAAGTGAATTAGTTAATACTGGACTTAGCGGGCAGGTTCCCAAAGAAACTGTGATCCTGTTCCAAAACTAACAGTGATAAGAATAATACAACATCAGATACTAAAGATACCGCCGCTCATTCAACCGCAAATCTGTTTTTATGAATCGCTGAACGTCTTCTCTAAGTCAGGGGCAAATGGCACTTCCTATCTTATAGAAGAGAACATACAATACCGGACAGTGGTCTGTAACATGTGCCCTCTGCCAGCGAGCCCCAACTCCCTGCAAGTGTGGAGCTGTTATGGCATGCTGAGAAAATGCGGCTTTCTGACACTACAGCTGTCAGGGCTGGCTGGAAACTGCAGTTTTAAAGCTGCAAACCACTGTCGTACAGCACAAGATCACATAGAAAATCGGACACAACCAAAGAGATGGATTCTCTAACCACGTCAAACACTAAAAATAAAAGCAGAAAGAAAAACGCCAATACTTAGCCTCAAGTGGAAACCCCAAACTACAGAGGAAGCAGGTTGTAGACAAGGAAAAAATACCAAGATGCGTTTAACCTTCAAGGGGCTGTCCACAGTCTTTTGAGCCTTCTCCTAGGGCAGATCACACATAATAGCATGGGTCTTTACAATAAGAGAGAGGACTTCAGCACGGAAGGCAAAGCACAATTATTCTTCAGGCAGCTAGCCCGCAGGAGGCAATGAGGTTCATATACTAGTTAGACCAGTTCTCTCTCATTCTGCATGAGCTCATCTGATGCCCTCCAGATCCAAAGAGGGGAAAAAAAATGTAGTTCTGCTACAGGTTATGGCTCATGCAAATAGGAAGAGATAAAACAATTGTGAAAACAAGCATATTCTGTCAGGAAACGATTACCATTTGTGAGAGAAACAATATAGAAAACCAGAAGCCGCATTTCCCCTGCACACTCGCACAATGTAGCAGCAGACGTGCCATTCACAAGGTCTCATAATCAGTAAGAGCCACTCCATGCCGTCCCATTTTTAGTCGGGATGGCATTTCCAAGGGCTGTGGCACTGATATTATATAGAGAAGGTGACAATACAACTAGTGCAGATAAAAATAGGGCTCGCATAAAAGAGCACATAGCTGATCACACCATGCAATGTGCTAAACTTTGCACCCTGGACAGCTCATCTCAGAGAGAGAATTGTGTATTCATATGGTTCACTATGGACAAGACATTCACAGAGACCTATGGAAGTGTCTCGTATAGACAAGATCACAGATAGGCAGTCTACAATAGAGGATCCAAACATAGTGATGGCAAGCTCATGGATCAACACCAACCACCTCCTGCTAAGCCACACCGACAGGGAATTCCCTTTTAAAAGGGTTTGTTTGGTGCAAAAATCCCAATTCAATAAACCATTTATGAAAATTCTGAATATAGGGGTGGTTTCCCCTTCATCATCTCTTTGCTAAAGTTTCGACCTCCAATATACAGACAACACACTGAAGTAAAGAGCACTGTAGTACTTAAAACCCCCTGTGGTGGCGCTGCACAAAAACTAAACACGCACGACCTGGTTTCCCCACAGATAGATAATCACAAGGGTACGGCACTTTGTGATCCATTTGTCATACAGATACCATAAAAGTCCGATAAGTGCACACTGGGCAATTTTTAACATTCTCAATGAAAACATTGGAAACAGCCTTGCATATGTGGAATGCTTTCTAGATAAAGCCAGATCCCGTGTCGTCAGGACACGACAAACGTCAGAGATGGGAACATTCCTTTAAGTAGTGAAACATCCTAAACATTGAACCAAACCTCGGCCTGCAATCTTCAGTCCTTCATTCATTTTCAGACCCCCAGATATGCAGTTTGCAGCCCGATTACAGTTTTAAATATTTCTATTGTTTGAGTTTCTCTACCAGTAATACAGGCTGAATATGAGATTTGTGTGTATCCAAAGTGCTGCTGTTTTCACTAGCTCATTTAACAGCAGTTATTTCCTCTGCATGTACTTTCCTTTTAACCTGACTATACCTCATACGAATGTCAGTGATTTATCGCCAATGCAACAATTAAAAAAAAAAAAAAAAAAAGGAAACAAGCCAATTGATATCAGTGTTTTGGATCAAATTTCCATCAGTGGGTCACCATTTTTTTTTTTCTTTTGCATGCGAGAATGTTTCTTAAGCGTCTCCTGTAAAGTAAACATGAAAATCAAAGAGCACTTGGATGCAACTAGGACCTACAAATTGACATTGGAGAACTTGATCTGTAACTCAGTATAAAAATCGGTCATATCACAAGTATTGGTGCAGCCCAATCACCCAGACAGCCATGGACAGAGAGCACCCTCACAGACTATGGTGGGTACGAGATCAATCCGTGAAAAAAAAACAGGCATATGAGACTTAACACCGAAAAGAGAGGGAAGAGGAGAGGTGTAGGTGATTGACAGGTTTCTCCATATACACACAAGGGAGAAATCAGTCATTCACCTGCAGGTGCTGGGAAGAGTAGTCAAGAACAGCACTAGACTAGTCTTCAGTCAAGCTACGGTCCTCAACCAAATCTTCAAAGAATATTTTCTCTCAATCCCCAGGGTGATTCAGAGAACAATATACCTGGCTGCAATAGTGCAGACAGGCTCCGATTCATGCTGTCTGCAGTTTGGGCAGTATGAATCAGAGAACAGGTTCCCTTAGGATTTCAGCCACTAAACAACCAGCAGCTCATGATACTGCTGAGAACAGCCTCCTAAACATGCCCCCCACAATAAATGCCTGGTGTAGCAATAGGTATAAAAAGTAGCTAAAGGAGTTGTCCAAGTTGAGACAAAATTGTGGCAAAAGCATGCAATGGTACATAAATGACAACATAAGTATTACTTATTTGCTAAAGCCTCCGGACTGATCCACTACAGGACTTGCAGCAGTGAGGTCACCGATCGCCAACAGCATTAAGGACACATTCACACATCCACGTGACGCACGGACAAGAAGCGGGTCTCAAAAGCATATCGAGTTTGGGTCAGGACTTCCGAGGCTGGTCCTTATTCTGACAGCAACACACGAATGTGTGAATATGGCCTTATGCGGAGTTAAGATATCACTAAACCGCCGAGGCTAGTGACTGACTTCAGCAGTCATGCATTGCTAGCTGTAATGTCGCTGCTGTAGTCCTGCACACATATACAGAAAAAAAAAAAAAAATGGAGAGCAGTAAACAATTACCTGCCTTTGCCACAATTTTGATGGATCCCAGACAACCCTTTTAACATACCACGTAAAGAAAGACAAAGTGGCCTGTGCCCAGCGAATAGGGGGTATATACGGTAGTTCAGTTTATGATATCTTTTATGGTTACGAGTGTTTCCTTAGAACTTAGTGAATCTCTTAGGGGTAAAAAAAAAAAAAAATGCCTGTGAGTTACAGATGCAATGCACACGTGTTCATTAAAACTAAAGCAGGATGTTTCCCAAGAGAATGCCACCAGGAAATTACCAACCAGAATAAAAGTTTGCCAGGTGGGGGAGGCACAGCAGCTGGCACATCACATGAGTACAGTAATCAGCGACTCCTGTACACAAGCCAGACACAGACCGAAACAAAAACAAAAAAAAGGAATATTTTTTTATTTTTTATTTTTTTATTTATTCTTTATTTATAAAGAATAAATAAAATCTTGTTCCAGCTCAGAGCAGTGGCGGCAGGGCTTGTCAGCTGGCACACAAGCAAAACACTTATCTGCACCCGGAGAACAGTTCAGAGAGCGAATTAGAGAGGCAGAAGGCGGAAACCAGTTATCATCTAAACTCCAATGACATTTAATCACACCGTATACCCGGCAACCTCAATCAATGCAAACGACATAACTTATTCATTACAAGGCTGAGATACACCACTAAAAAGGTGGACGCATTAAAAAAACACGGCCGGAGGAGCAAAATAAAAAAAAAAAAACAATGCTGCTCAAACTAACTGGTCAGCCTGCCCTGCAATGCTATGCTGTCTAAAGACCGGGGTGTGAGACTGACATGGTACTCGCCAGCGGACAGCACCGACAGGGGGATCTTAACACTTGTGATACCAGCATTGTACATGTAAAAATAAAGAGTCAGTAATAAGCACTATACCAAAAGAACGAGGGATGAAAAGTTTACTACATCACCGTCTGTACTGGATGTGATCCCAGCACAACGTAGCATAACACTATTATAACCGACCCCTGGGAATCATATTATATGTCTGTGTTTACAGACGAGTGTGCGAGGATCAATGCATAGATTTTCACAGCTGGCTGTGTGCCTGTATGGATTACTATAGAGACTTCTCCTGCATTCCGTGTTCATACATGTATAGACCACCACGGTCAGCGTCTTTTCACTTATACACTAAAATGGATTGTAAGGAACTTGCAAAATTATAAAGAATGTGATCCCTAAATGATATCCTCTGCCACTTTGTTGGTCCAGTCCAACCTTTGTTTACTAGTCTTGCAGAGATGACGCTGTACATCCATGTGACCTCGGAAGCCAATCAATGGCCTCAGAAGTCTTAACGCAAAACATGTGAGGCCAGTGACTGGCTGCAGCGGTCACATGGATGTACAGTACTGCAAGGCAAGTAAACAGAGAAACTGCCAAGGAACTTAAAGGGACTCTGTCACCTGAATTTAGAGGGAACAATCTTCAGCCATAGAGGCGGGGTTTTGGGGTGTTTGATTCACCCTTTCCTTACCCGCCGGCTGCAATCTTGCCTTGCGCAGGCGTGTAATATGGAGGACAGAGAATCAACTTCAATCCAATATTGCAGCCAGCGGGTAAGGAAAGGGTGAATCAAACACACGAAAACCCCGCCCCTATGGCTGAAGATTGTTCCCTCCAAATTCAGGTGACAGAGTCCCTTTAACAGGTAACTAGTGCTTTAGGATTTTTTTTAATCACATTGCCTGCCAGAATTTAAAAAATCCATTTAAAAGGGGTTTTACCAAGATTTTTAAATGATCCCTTCATTTCCATCAGGGGAAAGAAAAAGTACAACTGACAATGAACAGAGCGAGGGCCGAGCATGTGTACCTCCACATCACTGAGAGCAAGAGCTCTGCAGAATCAATTCCCAGGATGTTGGTTAGTCCCCCCAACAAGTGTGAGAGTGTGTGTAGACTTCAACACATGCTACCTTGGCTGTGTGTTCCTTATCTTGTAGATATTTTGTGCCAATAAATAAGAAAAATGTATACATGGGTGAGGGTTTTTACATGTATCAGACAGATCTATACATGTGTATACAAATCTAGAGGAGTGGAAATATTACTTGCACTGTATTGAACATGTACACACATGGATGGAAAATATAGGTTGATAAACACATGATGGGCAGTAGTATATACATCTAGATGCATTATTACAAGCTCCTTACTAGACACAACCAAAATAATCATACAATCACCAAATCCACTGGTGTCGAACAGCAGGACATGTACCATCATCACTACATCCATCACTGAGGAGTCCCAGCTAAGTCTGTACCAACTCCTCC